>NC_081225.1:1246971-1504471 GCF_902713425.1 Acipenser ruthenus | reverse complement strand
GTTCCCCAAGTGGCTCACCTGGTATAAGCAAGGCGCGTGGTGTGCAGGGTGAGTCATACAGTCAGGGGAGCTGTACGAAGTCACCAGTATCGCTGGGGGGAGCTTCGGATTGGCTCGGGCACTCACATGGGATAGGGAGGTAAAACCACCCTGCTCAATGTTCTGCACACCTATTATTTTTATGTATACTTGAGGCCTGATGTGATTGTCCAGTACGCTGAGAAGCAACAGCTTGATTTTTCAGAGCATTTTACAGCACCTGGGGAATCCATCATAACATTATATTTAGGGGCTGATCTTGCACCTCAAACTGCTTAACAATCCTCCCTACACACAATGTATCACTTTACCTGCTGCAGCCTTTGATGGCTTTGAGACTCTTCTTAGGAATCTCAGGTTAAGCACAGAGAGTGGTTGATGCCATCCGCCCCAGCGCAGCACTAAAAAAATCCAGATGAAACTTCTCAGTTTTTGTGATTTATAAATCACACGTCTCTTATTATAAATCTTTTTACACGGTTTGAACAGCCAGACTCAATGCTGTACAAGATCATCCTAGATATGACTGTTCAGGGTTTTCAGGATAAAAAACTGAATCCCTGTAAAGTAAGACCTGCCATTTATCTTTCTTTCTTTCTTCCTTCCTCCCCTCAGATTTCGAGCCGGATTCAAGCAGGCTTTCCGCTGCTGCCCCTTCGTCAAACCCGGGGACTACGAAGGGCTGGAGCTCAAGTCCACGCGCTACCTCCACACCCAGAACAGCATGTACAAAGTGAGCCGTATGGAGACCACCGTGTCCACCGTGGTCAACGCCATCGACGAGGACGTGGAGGACAGCCTGAGGATCAAGCGGCTGTCACTCGACCTCACATCCAACGGGTCAACCCGCAGCATGTCCAAAACGATGTCCGAGACGTCCAGCTTCTACTCCAACACCATGTCCTAGAGCAACTTGATAAACATGCGGGAGGGTGGGGGGGGAACCTTTAGTAACAACGAAACCTCTACAGCTCTGGCCAAAAGTTTTGCATCACCTTATAGAATTAACTCATTTTTCTTCTTAAAGTCGAATGAAGCCTGCTGAATAACGTTACGTTAACATATTGAATTGCACACCGCTTTGTAGCTTTCCTACATACTTAACAACAAAGACAAAACATAAAAAATGACATTTCGAAATCTGACTATACTGTACTACTGGTGTGGTTTCCGGAAGACTTCTTCTGCGATATCATTTTGTAGTTTCTTTGATTACATGATGTTAAATAAAAGATCTAAATTAGTATTTATTTCTTAGCAGACGCCCTTATCCAGGACAACTTACAATTGTTACAAGATAGCACATTATTTTTACATACAATTACATTATTTTTTACACATTATTTTTACATACAATTACCCATTTATACAGTTGGGTTTTTACTGGAGCAATCTAGGTAAAGTACCTTGCTCAAGGGTACAGCAGCAGTGTCCCCCAGCTGGGATTGAACCCACGACCCTCCGGTCAAGAGTCCAGAGCCCTAACCACTACTCCACACTGCTACTAAATTATGTTCATAGTTTTATTTTGATTATGTCTCAATTTTAGGAGATGCAAAACTTTTGGCCACAGCTGTAGGCTACACATTAGTAGGCTTTTATTTACCGTGCTTGAAGATAGCAAGAAGGGGCAGGAGGCACAAGCCTTAAGGGGTACCTAAGGGGTTCGTCTCCTTTCATGAGGGTATCCTGCCCAACCCTCCTGCAGGAAACTGCAACCAGGAGCAGATATTTAAATGATAACAGTGCCGGACATTTCCAGACATTTCCATATAACAGAGACTATAAAACTTTAGAACCAATCACGTTTAGTATTTTACTGGAAACACTTTGAGACGCTGTATTAAGCCCGACGACCCCTTCATATATTGACTGTGATGTGTTCTGGATGATCCTATTCTTATTAGAAGACGCGGAATCTTCCTATCGTTCTGATACGGTGTTGACATAGTTAACCCGAACCAATAGTCTATGGGTCCTTTAAGACCCAACTTGGCAAAGTTCTGAGATCAATCAGTGACTCGGAACCGGACGAGCGCTGATGGGCTGAATGGTCTCCTCTTATGTTCTTAGGTTGAATTTGTAGGCAATTCTACTGAGGTAATGGGGTTAGGGTGGTGAACTATGCCAGCCCCTTGCTATATCAAGAGATCTTAGGGAAGTGCCTACAAAAAATGCATTATTATTATTAGTATTATTAGTATTATTATTATTATTATTATTATTATTATTATTATTATTCAGGATATGTTTTGACGTTTTTGAACATCAGAGCTTCTCTTTTGTCCAACGTGTTTTTTGACTTTAGGTGGGGATGGGGTTGGCTGGTCATGAACTGAGTACCTTCAGCCCAGATCTTGACTACTGTACAAAAGATTCAGGCACATCTGTCCAAGCAGATACAGACCTGATGCGCTACCGGCACATGCATTACCGCGTTTGCACTGCAGGGGTCAGTCTTGTACAGACCCTTCTTTTTGTTGCATCTCTTACCTCGCGCCTCAAACGCATGGAAGAGCTTTGGTCGGGCTATGAAGCGCGGAGTCGAGGCTAGAAGACACGAACGCAACCAGGTGCACTGGAAACTGCGGAGCGCATACCAGTTGGTTTGTTCTCTCGGAACAAAAATTAGATGAGGGGGACAACATTTCAGGAATACGCCCGACCCTCTTTCCAGTCTGCAGCTGTGACGTCACAGCCGGTATAATCTGAATAACAGAGAAAGTTGTTTTCCAGATACTATGACGCCTGATGTTTTGCTAAGAAGCTTCTGTATCTCATCAGACATGGCAAATCTAAGAATGTCCCTCTGCGATGGTTGAATTGACATGTGTCCAGCAGAGAAGGGTCTAATGGGACACTTATAGGCGATAGCAGTTAAGCTCTTCTAAGAAGTCCTGTTATTGTAGAAAAAAAAGTTTCTGATCGTGGTAGAAGTCAAGGCTGACAAGCGAATTAAAGGAAAAAAAAACTGAACCATCAAAGCCATGCTTGTACATACCGCTGTTCTGCTTGTAGAACCTTGTTTCTTTATGGTTGAGGTGACCTTTCAGTCGAAACAGCACAAGAACGGTAGTATACTTCGTCTGTAAGTATAACCCAATGCTAGCATGCTGTGTGTAGTAATACTGGATTTTACTAAAGCCTTCTCAACAAGAACACGCCCCGGAATGTAGAATGTGGAATGCAGAGCAGGTTGAAGGTTCCGGATTCTATACTGGAATATACTGCAGCCTGATTAGCATAGCTCTAAGTTATCGGTTATTTAAATATCAAATTCATGCAAAGTTTGCTCTGCTGCTGATGTTTCAGATCTGGATAATGATCTCAAGAGGTCCCGCATTTCCACTGTGCGCAAATTGCCAAATTACCTGACAGAGGGATTCTCATAAATGCATTTAGTCAAATTCTACAAAACGTTATCCAAAATGTTCTTCTCTTATCGTTATCTTATCTAACACAGGGAATCGGCTTGGTATTCTGTAACCTTGCTCAAAGGATTTCTCTCAATCCTTGTGTATGCCTCAGTCTACCTGTGAGACAGTGACCTCTGTAACCTACTTGGTCTGTGAGTTACGGAATTTGAAAGACAGACGGACAGACGGAAATCATCATTTTAGCATCTGCTCCCAGCTACGTGGGTTGCAGAAAATAAAGCACAGTGAAAGCATGGTAAAGCAGATTGAAAAAAAACACAACAAAAACAAGCACTGACTGTAAAATCCAAACTCTGTTCATTTAGAAACAAGCGGTCCTTATCTTGAAGCGAGTGCAAAGGCAACGCGATCAGAGAAATGGAAACTGAGTAATCCCAGCGAGGAACTACTGCAAACAAAACCACAGCACGGACAGAAATATCGATATTGCCTCTTTTTGTATAAACCTAGAGTCCATCTCAGTGTAAAGACCCCCTCACAATTATTTTTCTAATGTCCCGTCTCACTTCTGTGTTAGGCTTCAATATTACATCCATCCCTGTATTCAGTATTTAGGCCGCTGTCTGCATTTCATTGACTGAATTCTAGACCTCTAATTTGATTGTGTAACAAAAAAGTTGCCTCTGTTTGAAAGGTGTTCAGAGGCTAGTAACATGCAGTGCTTGCTCGCTGTATACTGTGCCAGTTGTCTTTGCACATGCTTAAAATTGGCACATGTTTCATTTGCTGTTGAATGAGTTAGGGTAAGGGTTAGGGTTAGGGTTAGGGTTAGGGTCAGGGTTAGGGTCAGGGTCAGGGTTAGAGTTAGGGTTAGAGTTAGGGTTAGGGTCAGGGTTAGAGTTGGGGTTAGGGTCAGGGTCAGGGTCAGGGTTAGGGTTAGGTGTGTGCAGCTTTAGCTTAGTGACATACATGATAAAGTGCAGTACAAGATGTACAAATGATAATAAGAATCTGTGTGTGTCAAATAAAAACATTTTACCTCCAGCAGAATGAAACAAATTTTTTATATATATATATATATATATATATATATATAATAGATGGACTTCAGTGAGTTACAGGAAAATAATTCCATCTACGGTTTCTGTGACGTCATAAACTACGAGAGCGAAGGTGGAGTTTATAAACTGTCACAGAAACCCGAGATGGAATTGTTTTCCTGTGACTCACTGAAGAGGCCCATCTATTATTTTTTTATAATCCATAGATACCCTTGTGATGCTGATATTAAAGAAGACGAGGTTCAGCAGGACAGTTTTTTTTAAATGTCGTGTTTCAGTGCTGTACAGACGTTCTGTGTCGTTATCCGTTAGTGCTTCAGATTTATTTGGATGATTGCCTTTACCTTGTTTTAATTTCCTGTTCCTCTCCAGTTTCTGAGATATGAATGTACCAGCTTTGAATCTTTTTTTTTTTTTTTTTTTTTAAACGTTTTCTCATTTTGCTGATCATTAATGAACATTTCTGTACTGTGGGTGTTGTCGAGTGATTGAAAACGAGACATTTTGTGTTTGAATTGAAAGTGGTCTCGAGGAGTCGAATGGTTCAAAGTTCAAGTATATTTTCCTCTAGAGGAATTATCACTTTTTGTCACTACTGTGGTATTATGCCTTTTTTTTCGAATGGCTCAGGGTGCAAATATAGCCTTCATCCATGTATTATATGTGTTATACAAAGCAGAGGTTTTACTCATTAATAATAGTAACAATGTGTTTCAAACACACACACACACACACACACAGATTATACTAAGTAATACTGCAATAGGGTCACCACAAAAGACGCTAGCAACTGACATTTTTGTATTTCGAAATTAAGCATGTGGTTGCCGTGTAACTTTACAATCACATGTGTAATAACTGTGTCGCTAAAGTGCAGTTAGAGACTCTTCATGTAAAGCAGGGGCACTCAAACTCCGTCCTGGGGGACCCCCTGTGTCTGCTGGTTTTCATTCCAACTGAGCCCTCAATTACTGAACTAGACCCTTCAATGAACTGAACTTGTAATCTGCAACTGTTTAAGAGCTGAAAACAAGTGAAAAGGTCTAATTAAGCAAATGATCCGTTCCATGAAGGGTCTAGTTGAGTAACTGAAAGCTCGGTTGGTATGAAAAGCAGCAGCCACAGGGGGTCCCAGGACTGAAGCCCCCCCTGATGTAAGGGTTACCATAACTATGACAAAATATTTTCTCTTTGCTGAATGTATTAGGTTTTTACTGGTCACATTAGACGCTGTTAACACAGTGAGTTCAGCCTTCGATTGTGATTTTCAATGGACTGTCTCCACCAGTCAAACTAGACAGCTATTTGGAGATAAAAAAAGGCCCTTTTGTGGAGCTGTTTGTGTACTCAAGACTGGTACGATCCTGCCAGGGCTATCGTTTTGAATGGAGATTTTAAAACATTGCAACAAGCTGCCTCTCAGGGGACTGGATAATTGGTTATGCAGACCCCTGGCTGGAATTGGGTAATATCTAAAAGCTAAGCTGTGAAGCAGTCTCGTGTAGGGAGAGCAAGACAGCGAGTTGGACACGCTTAGGTGGAGGTTTTTAATTGTCAGGCAGAGCTGAGTGCGTTCAGTTTGACGTTCTGATTGCTTCACCTTCAGCCCCCACGGTGCGCCAGTCTAAGAGATAACGAAGCAGAATTATGAAGCTGTGTGACCTTTAACATCAACCCTGCATTTGACAGCCATGGGATCCAGCCTCGTTTTAATTCGCGTGATTTTTTTTTTTCTCTCAAAGGACTGTGTATATGTGTGTTTTTCTTCTTCTTCTACCGCTGTAAAAACTGCGCTGAAGGTTTCTGTTATAGAACCAATTTGTTGCATTCAGTGTCTCGTGGGAAATTTAGCATATAAATGATGTGTGGCCAGCTAGCTCAAAACTTTAATTCGATAGTGACCTTAATGTCTTTTCTATTTTTTTTGTGGGACAGGGAGTGAGGGAGCAAGGGGGGAGGGAGGGATGGAGGTGGGGGAGGGCGGAAGGGATGGATGGAGGTGGGGGAGGAGGGAGGGAGGAGGGAGGGAGGTGGGGGAGGAGGGAGGGACAGAGGGAGGGATGGAGGTGGGGGAGGAGGGAGGGACGTGGGGGGAGGTGGGGAGCGAGGGAGGGTTATACATCATTTTGTGAATCAATTGCTGTGTCTGTACCCTTGTCTAGTCTTTCCCGTGTTGTACAGTACAGTAAAGTTTTTTTTATTTAATTGTCGTTTTCATCTTGCAGTCCTGTGCTGTTTTGAAAACTATTGTTCACTATTGTTGAGATTGGTCTAATCGTATTTTCATAAATAAAATGTTTTTCCTTATGTGAATCTGATGACGCCTCTTAGCATTTTTTTTTCTTATCTCAGGATTCAAGGGGCAAATGTATCTCTGTATTAATTTTTAAAAACAAACAGCTCACTGGACTCCATGGCATTTTAACTGATGAAGGACTCTTATGTGCGAAACGCCCTGAATACTTTTGTATTGATGTTGTACTTTATGTGCACCTTTACCATTACTTTAAAGAGCTTTGAAACAGACTTTAAAGTTATAAGTGTAAAAAGGATGAAGGATGTTAACAATGAAAAGAGAAAAGACAGGTGCGTTATTTAAACAGTTGTAGCAACACGTGGGGACGGGTGACGCTGTATTTCAAGGAACCCCACTATTTATTCTTCAAGAGATAATTTAGTTTGTTCAAAGTCTTTTATTCATAAACGTCACTTTTTAACCCTTGGTGCGTCTCTGTAGGGAAGCACTACAATTTAGATACATTTAACTCCCTCCCCTCCCTTTAAGTAATGTGCAATAAAACTGTATCCATTGATTAACTGATGAATAAGAAACGCTGTTCATTTGAACTTTATTTTAATAATGAACCAATTCCCCAGATCTCTGCAATTTCCCAGCGTGGAGGCTCTTGAATACAGAGTACAGAGGCATATATAAAAAAAAAAAACATTAAAAAATAGCAGCAGGAATAAAAAATACATGAAGTGTGTGTCAAACTGCATTGAATTACAGCTCACAGCCAGGCTTTATTGCATTGTGTTTTAGAACGTGGTTCTATGATTGCGAGAAAATGGAACATAAAAATATAAGGAGACAGCGACTTAAGCAGTTTTAACACGTTCTGAAATGCATTTTCTTGGTCTTTTAGTTTATTCACATTGTGAACACAGCCAGGGCCAGCACAGGTACATCTCAGTGGTACAGCACGAATGCAAAGAGAGACCCAAATAGTCCACTGTGACAGGGCGAAAGCCCGAAATGTAAATAGAGTCTGTGTGGGGGAATTTAAGGTCGGCAGAGATGGGGTTAAATCCGTCCCTGCCAGCAATCACAGGTGTGGCCATTCCCCAATTATTTATTTTCTTAGCAGACGCCCTTATCCAGGGTGACTTACTATTGTTACAAGATATCACGTTATTTTTACATACAATTACATTATTTTTTTACACATTATTTTTACATACAATTACCCATTTATACAGTTGGGTTTTTACTGGAGCAATCTAGGTAAAGTACCTTGCTCAAGGGTACAGCAGCAGTGTCCTGGGATTGAACCCACGAACCTCCGGTGAAGAGTCCAGAGCCGTAACCACTACTCCACACTGCTGCCCCTTTACCTAATTGGGTCACTCCCCAATTAGGTAAATGGTGCTAATTGGGGAGTGACTAGATGTATTTAAGGGAGGAGAAATCCTTTGTCTGGGAGAGGTAGTGGGTGAGTGTTTCACTGTGTGTGCTGTATTTTGTGTTGGTCAGTGAAGGCGAATGTCCAGCCTGGCATTAGTGTTTGTGGTCAGTATTGTTGTGTTTAAATCTTTTGTTTGCTCCAGTTTTAGTTGTGTTTCTTTAGTAAACATGCGCAGCAGCGCTTTCAACTGCAGCTTCTTGTCTCTGAGTCGCATTCCTGATGCTATCCTGCCACATTTGGTGTCAGTAGTGAGATAGCGCCCCCTGGATACTCAGAGCAGGACTGCAGTTTGTTTATTTTTTTTAATTAATTAAAAAAAATAAAACTGTATCAAACAAACAAATAAAATATTATCCAGTTTATAATGGGAGGGCTTTCACAAAACAGCACTAAAATAATTCCAAACAACATGAAATACTACTGTACTAGTATTATGGCTTCCGGTAGACTTGTTTTGCCATATCATTTTGATTACATGATGTTAAAGAAAATATCTAAATTATGTTCATACAGTTTTTAATTCTAAAATGTTTCAATCCTAAAAATGTAGGTGATGCAAAACTTTTGGCCATAGCTATATATATTTAGATTCTACATAAGTATAACATACATACACAAACACACACGCATACACATACATACACACATGCACATACAAGCATATAGGATTATGTTAAAAGAAAGGTAAAAACACAGTTACAGTTTCATTACAAGTAAAACCAGTTCTTCTCAAGAGCACATTCTGAACCTGGAGTCCCAGCACATCTGATTTCTTTGCACTCGCCCAGCAGACAGCCTGTCACATCTGTTCTCTTCTGTTCAGTGGCACCATTAAATAATAATATAGTTTTCAACCTCTGGCAAATGCAGTCAACATGATAGATTAAATGAATCCTTGTTGCCTGTCCTCTAGAATTATAACTGTTTTTTTTCTGTCTCCCTCTCTTCACTCTATGAGCTGTTGCTCCTGTGCATTAGAAGATTGAATTTAAACTAGTTCTGAAATACAAAGTAAATCCTGAGAAGAGAATGGAGTTCTGTGACTGTTTTTTTTGTATTTATTAATTACCAGTTTAATGCTTTTATCCAAAGCAATTTACAGAGATTAGGTGGTCAACTACTGCTGCTGCAGAGTCGCTTACAATAGGACCTCGTTTGTTTTACGTCTCATCCGAAGGACGGAGCACAAGGAGGTTAGCTCAGGGTCACACACACAGGGAGTCGGTGGCTGAGCCGGGATTTGAACTGGGATCCTCCTGGAATCAAGCCCTTTTCTTTAACCACTGGGCCACCAAGCCAGTTTTGTTTCTTGTCACCAGTAAACTAATCTGGAGATGACATTACAGACCATCACCAAATTGCGCAGCTTGATAGAGGAAGTAAATTCAAGCTTTTATTTTTTTTAATTATTATTCCTGTTTCCTTACCTTTTTATGAAGCCTGTAATAATTCTGAGAGCTTCTTCGAGCTTGTCTGGAGACACGACAGGACCTGGTATTTACCAGCCATCCTCGTTCCATTCAAACCACGTGGCGATCAGTGTGCTCCCAAATCTGAAGGCACCGGAACGCCACTAAAACAGGGATTTTCTTAAAACAGAATTATTATACGAATTCACATTTTATTTGTAGACTGGATTTCTTGTGACACAGATAACAGGTAATGCATTCATCTCATTTCTACCAGCCTCTCCACAAAGCATCTTTCTCCTCCATCTTGTCAGAATGCTTTAGTATATTGACATGTGTGTGTGTCAGGGGCTCGGTTTGTGTTTGTGTCCACAGTTGTAGTGGATGCGCTCTCTGTTGCTGTCGTCTTCATCTGCATTTTTAGCCTTTTTAGAAAATGCTCTTTTCATTGCATAAAGACGACTGACTGCCGAATCATGTGACTTAGCTTGCCTACTGTCCACGTTCCAGCTCAACTACACCACTGGCTGGTGAGCAGATTACATCAGCCAAGGTGAAAGGTCACTTTGTCCCGTGATTTTAATGGAATGAGGAAGTATAATAACTTACAGCTATGGCCAAAAGTTTTGCATCACCTAGAATTTTAGGATTGAGACAATTAAAAAAAAAATACGATATGAACATAACTTAGACCTTTAATTTAACATCATGTAATCAAAGAAACGACAAAATGATATCTATACCGGAAGCCATCATATCTAACAGTATTTCATGTTAGATTTCCAAATGTCGCATTTTTTGATTTTCGTCAGTTTTTCGTTATGTATATGGAAAACTATAAAGCGGTGTGTAATTCAATGTGTTAACGTAACATTGTCAGGGCTGTAGCCAGCCGTGAAAAATCACAGAGGCATTTGCCTATGCACCTCCCTGTATGGCGTCACTGTAGTCTGCAAAGACAGTAAAAGATTTTGAAGAGCACAGAGGCTATAGATATCAGCGGGACTTTTAATGTATGCGCAGAACATGGGATGAAATGCATTTTATTTTGCAGCAAAGCGACGTGTAAAAGAGCCTAGATGAATAATTATTTGTATGATTTTAACCGAGGCCCATGCCTTGGGTGCCTCATAGCTGGCTACAGCCTTGAATCCAGCAGGGTTCATTTGACTTCATGAAACAAAATGAGTTCATTCTATATAGAGGGTGATGTATAACATTTGGCCAAAGCTGTAGTACTGGATCAATATATTTAGAGATATTGGATCAATGGAACCCCTGAACCAGTCATTTCAGACATCATGAAAGGGTGAAAGGGGAAATCATCTGAAGCTACTTTTGTGAACCAGAGTAATTCAATTTATTGGATTTCCAAGTCTTTCACGCTACAGTAAAGATTAACATCACATTAATGTGAGGCTTTGAGTTTAAGCAGGGATCCCGTTGGGACTGCTGAGCGAAACAGGGCTCCTTTTATGAATCGCAATGCGCGGATTATAACATCAGAGCTTCACGGACCACTAATCTGCAAATAAAAAACCTCATTAGCACCTCCGAATCTGGGGGGTGGAACGAGGTCCACAGTGGGGCAGAAATAATCATTCAAAAGGAAGTTTGGGAGCAGCATTGCGGAAAAATGCTCTGCACGGTAAATGAAATTGAAACCTGCGTGAGTTATTCATATTCAGGCTGGATGGATTAAATCATGTTTTGATTGCATGGTGCACCTTGACTGCTGTTGTTTGGCACAGTGAGAATAGAAGTACAAGCTTTTATTTTATTGAACAGCCAAGAGGGAGAAAGACGCTTTGTGGAAATACTTGTCGAAATTAGATACATGCATTACTGTGACATTCTTGGTTGTAAATCTCCCTCCTGACCTGTGAGGGCGCTAAGCAGCGAGAACAGAGTTCTTTGGACGGGCTGGTCTGACAGTTCGTTCCCAGGGTCGGGAAGTCAGGCAGTCTGGATGAAGGCGAGACTCCGTTGCAAGAACGCATTGACCAGGAAGGGAAACGACGTGGCGGCCGCAGATTGGAGAGGCGGTTGCATTCGTTTACCAAGCGGTCATGTGTGACGGCATAAAAGGGGGTGGAGAATCGCAATCTGCTCATTTGGTGTTTTGTACATTGTGGGAAAGATACATGTGTTTATTATTTGGGACTGTAACCCGTTTCTTATTTCCAGTGCATTACACATTGTTGTGTATTGCCTGTGTTACGGGTCTCGGGCCGAGAGTCCATAAACAGAAGATAAAGTGTTTAATCTGTTAGAATAGGAAAAGTAAAGACAGGACTAAATCAGTTGTTGCTTGCAGTCTCTCGGTTTTACTACTGAAAGTTTTAAAACATAAAACAATCCATTACTTCATTGAAGAAGTGCAGAGAATAACAATAATAATCATAACAATAAAATAATAGCAACAAACCATAACAAATAACAAGCCTTTTGAGAAAGTCTTCATATTGGTATTCAATAGCTATCTCAGCTGTAGTATATTAAAATAAAACATGCAGCCACTTTGCCACAATTACCTATTATGTCTGTTATTAGAAGTTCAGTCTACAAATAATAATTCTTGTTTAAGAAAATCTATATTTTAGTGGCATTCCAGTACCTTGAGATTTAGGATGCATATTATTATTTTTTTAAAATATTTTATTTCTTAGCAGACACCCTTATCCAGGGCGACTGACAATTGTTATAAGATATCACATTATTTTTACATACAATTACCCATTTATACAGTTGGGTTTTTGCTGGAGCAATCTAGGTAAAGTACCTTGCTCAAGGGTACAGCAGCAGTGTCCCCCACCTGGGATTGAACCCACGACCCTCCGGTCAAGAGTCCAGAGCCCTAACCACTACTCCACACTGCTGCCCTTAGGGTACTGGTGAACAGATGAACTATAGATAGTGTAACTTACAGTATCTATTTCTGAACAGTGCCAGACCATGTATATTAAACACACTGCAAAGGCAGATATGAAAAGAAATGAACTCTGCAATAGCACAATAATGACCAGAAACATTCATTCCGCAACTTTTCAAAGTTCTGCCTTCAATGTAATCCATGACCGGATTGCAAATTCTCTCCATTTCAGAAATGAAAGTGTTGCATTGTAATCCTGCACTTGGTATTTGGACTACATTGAGATATCTTTTATTGACTTGGGTATCATTAATCACTGCAAACGTCTCACACGATGAGCAGGGAGAGCAACTGCAAAAGCCATTACAGGGAACAAATGCATGCACAGTATTGTTAATTAGTTTTGACATTAGCAGAAATGAAGCGTAGGATTTTGAAAGAAAGCTGTATTTGTTTCGTGGGTGTTTCTTGGAGTGGAAACCCCTTGAATTTAACTGGTGCATGCCTGCACCTTGTATTAAAAAACGTAAAACCAATAGCTGTAAAAGGAAAAGTCAAATGGTTTGTGAAAATCTCATTAGTGACAGATTTGCTTAAAGACATCCGAGCCCTCCTGACCCGTTGTATGTACCAGACACCATTTCACTCCGAATGTAGGGAGCTCTGTACGTCTTTGATAAAAGCACAATGATTAAGAGCAACTTCCTGTGGGCGTTATTAAAGCGTTGTACAGCAGAACCTCAGAATTAAGAACACCAAACTTACAAACTGACCGGTCAAGTATGCAAGTGTAACAGGGCGAAGGCTGGACGCGACCCCGCACACCGCTAGTCTTAATTACAATGCAAAAAAAAAAGCCGGGCTCATCTGCATTCATGAATCTCATCTCACCGGCAGGGGACTGGACAGACTCTGTAAGATGCAGTGTCTCATACACTACTGCCCGTCACACAACCATGCAACGATGCATGCGATGGAACCTGACACACTTGTTGCGTGTGCTGTTCATGCAGAAGGCAAAATTACTGGACCAACAAATATATCCAGGCAACACTGAGGCAGATTTCAAAGCAAGTGTCGGCAATTTTACTAGGAACGTTTGACTTTTAAGCAACCCCATGTTTCAATGGTAACTTAGCCTTTTTCCATTTATAGTTCCGTTTTAAAGACTTTAGAACCATAACAATGTGAGTGTTGCATTACTCTGCTGTATCCTTGTATTATTCTCCAGACTGAGGGTGTAGATAGCAGGTGTACACATGCATTAAAACCATTGAAAACTCATTTTCAGATTTACAGACATTTTCAGACTGACGAACGACCTCTGTTGCCAAGGAGTTTGTAACTCATTCTTGTTTAGATTCGTTCTGTCTTTGTTTCATTCATCACATCCGGGTTTAAAGAGATTTATTATAACTCTCAGACTGTTCTAAGTTTTTTCAGTTCCTAAAGTTTGTACGGAATTTGGATTGGGGTGGGGGGAAGCCATTCAGTTTTCTTACTCTGTGGTTTTGGAATAAGCTTCATGAAGAACTGAAACGTACTGTCTTGATCCCTCTAAAGGAGCTCAAACACAAACTGTACAGCCGTGTAGCCGAGACGTGGATTTGGCCGGCGCTCCTAAATTATGTCTTGTAATTTGATTCACTTTGTATTGAAGCTGTGTGTCTTCTGGACCAGATCTCTCTGAAAAAATGTTTAATCTCAACAGGACTTTCCAGGTTAAATAAAATAAATACAAAATAAAAAGCTCTCAGAAATGGTATAACTGGCACACCAGAGTGTAACCCATAACCTGTCCTCCTGCAACACTGTTCCAGTGAATTTAAATAATGCCTTATTTTCCCTTTCCCTTACCTTTGTACGACATTCCCAATCATTCGGAGCGGTTCTGAGTTCTGCTACATCTTCAGTATTCAATTTGAACCCACGTGGTGTTTGCTGACCCTGTAAAACCCTAGTCCCCGGCCCGTTCTGAGTACTTCCTGGTTCCAAAGAAATCACATGATGTTTCTTTGGCACGGGTCTAGAAGAGTTTTGTGCAAACTGGAAACTCAATTCAAGCCATAAAAACAGGCAGAAATAATTCATGAGTTTCAGCAAGCATCCCCGTTTCTTATTGTTAAACAGCAGTGGCTTTATTGTGTTTCATAAGCTAGTGAAGCTCAATCTAATTAAAATTGTAGCAAAGCTTAAAATTAAGTTCTAAAGAACTGCATTCCCGGTATTAACACTCCATTCAAATGAATAATGCAATGCAAACCTTAACACGGCTTCCTTGGAGAAAATGGAAAGAAATTTCATTTATAAAGGTTGGCAAAAAAAATAAAAAAATAAATAATGGTTGTTGCGTACAATACGTTGGTCCCATCATTTATTTTGTGACTTTTTCTTAAAAATATATTTTTCAATTTATTTTTTCAATTCATGTTTTTATCCAGCTTCTGTTTGGCCCATTCACACGCTCACACATTATAGCAATAAAGTGACGATGCATGTGGCGTTGTGTTTGAATTCATTTCAGTTCTCATCAGGCTGTCTTTTGAATTAGCTCTGTACGATTAATGACTCACCGGAACCCTTATCAACACTTTTACACACATTTTATTGGAAGACTATTTTTAAAGCGTGTGTAACATTTCTAACCTACTGTGCATCACACTATGAACATCGGTGACTAATTATTATTATTATTTATTATTATTTATTTCTTAGCAGACGCCCTTATCCAGGGCGACTTACAATATCACATTATTTTTGCATACAATTACCCATTTATACAGTTGGGTTTTTACTGGAGCAATCTAGGTAAAGTACCTTGCTCAAGGATACAGCAGTAGTGTCCCCACCAGGGATTGAACCCATGACCCTCTGGTCAAGAGTCCAGAGCCCTAACCACTACTCCACACTGCTGCCTTCTACCTCCAGAGAGAGAGCAGTAATTTGGATCTGACGTTCAAAATACTCCTGTTTAGACACGAGAGACGTGTTTAAAATGACCAATCTACAGTATGTGCTCTCAAGGTACACATAAAGACGTATGCGTGAAATTGCGACAGAGAGCGAATGAATCAGAATCAGCAATCTCCCTCCCGACCTGTGAGGGCGCTGTGTAACAGGAACAGTGTGCCCCGGACTGGATGGTTTGACAGTTCATTCCAGGGGCAGTCGGAAGTCGGCCATCCAAAAAGGGGGCGAAGCCACAATACTAGAAGTCAGCGTCTTACTGCGGTAGGCGAGGTGTCAATAATGGATTGGAAGAGACGTGATTGCACTCGCTACCAAAGGAGGCGGGACTGAAGGTACATCGGGGATGTGGCCGATCGATCTGTTCCTTGTGTTATGGTTACGAGCGGACCAACAAGGAAAAACCAGCGTACTAACTGTGAGCGTTTGTTTGTTTTGTCAAGTCGAGTAATTGTTTTGTTTGTCATTGTGAGACGCCAGTAATAAAGACTTCACTTCATCCGTGTGCACCAAGACCCCTTATTCTGGACTTTGTGAACGTGCTGTGTTTGTGTGTGTGTTTATTTGTGCTTTCTGAAATCCTGTTTAAGAACGGAGCGATATACACGTTGTTGTGTAAAGCCCGTTCTTAATTATTTAAGTGTTGCAGGCATGCAACCCAGCCTATTAAAGAGCTGTTTTTCACTGTGAACTGTCTTTGTGTCCATCATTACTAAGCACCGCATCACCTCTACACCTGCGCACTGCAAACCACTTTGCCACAGACAGACAGATGTACAGACGACCAGATTCCACCACATAACCCTGCAATCTGATGTTCACAATAACTTACACTTTTCCAGATATATGCAAAAATGTACAGGATTTGGGACAAATGGACAAATGTACGGACAGACGGATACCTTCACATGTCCCCAGAATCTGGTACAATCAATAACTTCTGCTAAAGAATGTTAATACTAAATTTCACCACAATCAGATAAGTGATTTTACAAATATGCGGAAAAAAGTGTGAGGTAGAGAATAGGCTGTACTGTAGCCCTGCAACACGTATAAAAACTTTCTTAAATTCATGTTTAAGGAACCAACACAGGCAATACTGACATGATTATTATTATGTATTTCTTAGCAGACACCCTTATCCAGGGCGACTTACAATTGTTACAAGATATCACATTATTTTTACATACAATTACCCATTTATACAGTTGGGTTTTTACTGGAGCAATCTAGGTAAAGTACTTTGCTCAAGAGTACAGCAGCAGTGTCCCCCAGCTGGGATTGAACCCACGACCCTCCGGTCAAGAGTCCAGAGCCCTAACCACTACCCCACACTATTACTATCAGCACTATTACTGATCTACCGGGGCAGCTTTGGACTTGTATATGCTGCACATGCAACGGCCGGCTCACAACACAAGGGATTGATATGTTACTATTTGGCTCATAAACAGAGAAGCCCCCGACACAATCACAGTAATGCACTGAGATTCTCGGAGCGCCCCCAGACAGCCTTAATCACAAAGTGTGGCTGTTGGTCCTATCGCCATTTCTATGTGCTCTAATCATGTGAAGAGCGTTCTTTGTTGAAACACGTCTGTCAGAGAGATAGCTAGCGTGGGGCGTCTCTTGTTTAAAAGCTTGTGTAAAATTCTTGCGCATTCTGTTATCCCAGAGGAGGTGTCACGGTCCTAGAGGGCCGATCCACTCCAGGTTTAACAGCTACAATGAGATCATGAACTACTTCAGGGTCTGGATGGAGGATGGTTCACTTAAACAATTTAGAACAGGTTTGGAACAAAGACCAGGAGTGGAAGGACCGGCTTTGGAAACCCTGTTCTGTCCCCTCTCTGCCAATACCTTTGTGCCCATGGTTATACCATGCATTTACAACGGTACTATGATTTGCCATATTATTATTATTTATTTCTCAGCAGACGCCCTTATCCAGGGCGACATACAATTGTTACAAGATATCACAATATACACATTATTTCACATTATTATTTTACATACAATTACCCATTTATACAGTTGGGTTTTTACTGGAGCAATCTAGGTAAAGTACCTTGCTCAAGGGTACAGCAGCAATGTCCCCCACCTGGGATTGAACCCACGACCCTCTGGTCAAGAGTCCAGAGCCCTAACCACTACTCCACACTGCATATGCATGGTTGTAACTAGCTATGAGGACACCCAGGTCATGTCCTTGCTTGTTTTTTTGCATCTTCAATGCTGATGCTCGTGTAAAAAAGTCTGGTAAAGTATAAAAGACTCCTTCATTTTATCTGTTGGTTTGCCGTGGAACATAGACCTGAAGGTTGAATAGTCAATACCAAGCAGTCATATAAATACTAGAGCTGGAAACCTCAGTGTGACCTCGGGTGGGTTCTTTCTTTCTTTCTTTCTTTCTTTTTTCTTTCCTTCCTTCCTTAGCTTCTCTAATGGTAGTCTAGTAACGCATCACACATCTCCAACTTGAATACAGATATGTATATTTGACACAGTATTCTTGTGTGATTGCCAGGCTCATTATTTTTCTTATCCAGCTGTAAGGTCCAAACAGGGAGCACACTTTTAAACAGACAGTAATTGCTCTGCACTGCTGTGGCTTCTAACTTCTGTCTTAAATTATAATTGATCAACAATGGCTTATGATTAACTTTAATTATACAGAAAGGCAGTGAAATTGCACAAAGTCAACTTAGCAAAAGTTATGAAGCCCTTAATTATGGCATCAGATACGTTTGTCATTTTTAATATTGGGTCATGGGTTCCATTTAACATGGGAAGAGAATGGAAGGGAGAGAGAGAAGCTGCTAGCAAACTCCTGCAAAACCTAAATTCACCAAACGTGGGTAATCAAGAACTTCCTAAAGAGACAACCTCTTTATCTTTAAACACATGACATACAGTACTGCACTGTCAATGCCAGAGACTGAGGGCTGGTTAGTGCATTTTCAATGACAACAGGGCAGAAGAGCACAGCACACAACAGGGCCGGCTAGCAAGGGGCTGTGCGGGTAACAGAGGGGCTTGGATAATCGGGGCTCGGATAATCGGACTTCCATCAAATGGTACTGTGTTGACGCTGGAAAAAAGACAAATAAAGACGTCTGGAAAAATGAAGAGGCTAGGGAGTGTGTAGAAAGGAACCTCTTTTTTGGGACTGTGAATTCAGTGCTTGTGAAGGATTGGCACTGGCTACAGTTTAGCAAACGCAATGTGTGCACCTCAATGCCTAACTGAACCCCCCTTACAGAAGTGTCCCATAGTAAAAGCACAGCGAAGTGTAATAAATTGTAAGGCATAGGCAAGCATTGTAAAGCCCAGAGAGGTATGGAAAAGCATAGGCAAGCATTGTAAAGCACAGAGAGGTCTGGTAAAGCATAGGGAAGCATTGTAAAGCACAGAGAGGTCTGGTAAAGCATAGGGAAGCATTGTAAAGCACAGAGAGGTATGCTAAAGCATAGGGAAGCATTGTAAAGCACAGAGAGGCGTGGTAAAGCATAGGGAAGCATTGTAAAGCACAGAGAGGCGTGGTAAAGCATAGGGAAGCATTGTAAAGCACAGAGAGGTATGGTAAAGCATAGGGAAGCATTGTAAAGCACAGAGAGGTGTGGTAAAGCATAGGGAAGCATTGTAAAGCACAGAGAGGTATGGAAAAGTATAGGCAAGCAGTGTAAAGCACAGAGGGGCGTGGTAAAGCATAGGGAAGCATTGTAAAGCACAGAGAGGTCTGGTAAAGCATAAGGAAGCATTGTAAAGCACAGATAGGTATGGTAACGCATAGGCAAGCATTGTAAAGCACAGAGAGGTCTGGTAAAGCATAGGGAAGCATTGTAAAACACAGAGAGGGATGGTAACACATAGGCAAGCACTGTAAAGCACAGAGAGGTATGCTAAAGCATAGGTAACCACTGCAAAGCAGAGAGGTCTGGTAAACCATATTAAAAAAACATGGTAGTTAATGGTAAATGCATTGTATAACCATGGGGGAAGCATGGGGGGTGTGGGGGGGGGGGGGGGGGGGTGGCTGCAAAATGACTTGCTTATTTACCATAAGGAGGGTGCAACCCCTGCCTGCCATGCAATCCCGGGTCCTTCTCTCTCAGCTTCGGCTCCCTTGTCTCTGATCGAGATGCCATCTCTTAAACAATCAGACCCCCCCCCCCCCCACACACACACAGCCAGCGGATGCCCTTCTAGTATAATACAGTATAGCACTGAGTCCCCACTAGACCTGAGCAGCTCTCAGTTAATCTGCGTCTCAGAGCTTTGCAGGTTCGTGTTCCCTGATTGAATTTCTATTAGGGCTGGCAGTGCATGAATGTTCAGCACCAGTGTGTGTAAGGAAGTGATAAATGATGAATGCTCTCCCTTCCAAGTGCAGGACTGCAGCGACAGCGCCATCAATACAACTGTCAAGACCGTCCTGCCCTGCGACACATCACACAGGATTATTATATTTGATAGTGCAGATGCATCACCCCTTATATGCTGAAAACAGACATGTTATATATTTGAATATATTGACACACTGTGCTGACAAATCAGCATTCAGCCATTAGGCAGTCCACAAAACCCCGGCTCTTGCAAAGTTTCTACATCGCAGACTACTGATGCAAACATGACAGAAATATGAACTGGTACTCGGTTGTAAAGGTGAGGGAAGGACCGCTTTTCTTGTTTTGAAATCAACACCTTAATGAATGGATTTATTGACTACCCGCTGCTAAAGATTTACACATCAAAGTACATTGTAACTATGCATGACAACGTTGTAATTATGTGTAAGTAGACACGTATTCACTAAGTCAGTGGTTCACAAACCTGGTCCTTGTATCTTGTGGTAAGCCCTTAATTGAACTAATAATTAGCTTAATTAGGGTGTTTTAATGGTTTTCTGCTCTTAGACAGTTGGAGATTTCAGCTTAACTACAAAATGTTATAAGTAACTTAAAATAAGCAAATTGTTAGGAGCTGAGAACAATTAAAAAGGTCTAATTAAGCTACTTGTTAGTTCAATTAAGGGTTTGATTAATTGAGAGCTCAGTTGGAATGAAAACCAGAAGACACAGGGGGTCCCCAGGCCCGGAGTTGAGAAATACTGCACTAAGTAACTGCTATATAAATACACAGCAATTAAGAAACACTTAATATAAAGTGTTACCACACTTCTGTAAGGGGGGCTTGAGGGGGAGGTAACTAACGGTGTGGGTTCTCTCCACACACACCAGCACCGGCATTGCCACTGAAGATCATTTGAGAAGGGTGTAGTTAGCACACTGTGGTATCATTCTACCGTCCCATTACCCCCCTCAGTATAATACAGAACCACTGTATCGCCATTGATGATCATCATCATCTGTTTACTCTGCGCTTGTAGATCTCTTGATCCGCCCCTCCTGCTCTGCACTGGACTCGCCTGACCTCAGCACCATGTTACTGGATCCTCAGCTGATGCACTATCCTTGCACTATCGCACTGCTAACATGTCACTGTAGATATAACTTGCTGTGATCCTAAATTGTTATTATTATTTATTTCTTAGCAGACACCCTTATCCAGGGCAACTTACAACTGTTACAAGATATCACATTATTTTTACATACATTACATTATTTTTTACACATTATTTTTACATACAATTACCCATTTATATAGTTGGGTTTTTACTGGAGCAATCTAGGTAAAGTACCTTGCTCAAGGTGTCCCCCACCTGGGATTGAACCCATAAGCCTCCGGTCAAGAGCCCTAACCACTACTCCACACTGCTGCATCCTAGTTGATATTGTATTCTAGCAGTGTTATTATTTGCACTTACTGTAAACTGCACTGTGTTTAAATATGAAGTTTGCATTGTGACCCTGTACTGCCCTGGAACACCTGTGAGTCACCTTGGATAAAAGGCATCTGCCAAATAAATACATAATACATAATAATATTTTTAATAATCTCACATACAAGAGAAGCTTGTTTATCTGACCCTGTGTGTCCAAACTCAGTGCATTGTAAAGTGACACAGAGAATGTGCTTTTAATATTTCAATGTAGCTGCTTCCAGGGCTGGCAGATCTGTCCTCAGCTAAACTGTCGCTGGCAGATTCATTTCTCTGCCGGTATGATTTTAATTCCCGTGCCTCTCCCAGCATCCAACAAACATCTATTATCCCTGCTTAGTCTGTCTTGATCAGGTGGATAATGTGACGATCAGGAGCAGATGGAAGGCAGCGTTCCTTTTTAAAACACGTCCCTTCGGATTTTTTTCCCAAGAAATAATGATTGCTTTTACAAAGCCCTGTTAAAACAAGCTGTCAGAGTTGTGCTAAATCAGAATTAAGTTAAGATGAAGTTTTCTGTCTATCTATCTATCTATCTATCTATCTATCTATCTATCTATCTATCTATCTATCTATCTATCTTATAACACAGATGTGTTTTTATAAAGTTTTGGAACGCCCAAAGAATTCAAAAATGAAATTTAAAACCGACAAAGGAGATATTATGTATGTACAGTGGTGTTCAAAAGTTTGGAAACAGCCAATGATTTACAGCAAGACTAGGGGTGGGGACTGTATTGCCCACGTCTCCTCACTCGGACCCCTTACTTACTAAACACCCTGGTATCTCTGAATAGATCATTGTCTCCTCTTTATAAACATGCTCAATATTTTAATGAGCAAGACTTCTCACAAGTTGAACGGTCCCCCGAAATGTTCTCCTTTTTCTAGGAAAGCAGCACAATTGGGGATGGGGAGATTGCTGCCGGATAATGTTGAAAATATTATAGGAAAGTTGGTGTTTCTTATCCGTTTCACTTAAAACCGGACATTAGGGCGTCCGGGCTTGTTAATGTGGAATGACCTTCCTACAGATGTCAGGACTGCCCAGTCCCGGACCCCCTTCCGGCGCCTCCTCAAGACTCACCTCTTCAGACAGCACCTGTAGAAACTCCTCTTTTCCCTCTGGACACTTTATCACTCTTCCTTTAATGCGCTTTACTTGCTCTTCTGTCCCCTATTTTACTGCATCTAATCCTGTACTTCAGAGTACTGTAATCTGTCACAAGTGTTATTTAATCTGTAGTATTTTGTATTTAATTATATCCTGATGTAATTATCACTGACACTGTTATCTGCTCCGTTATTGAATCGTATTTTGTCATACTTGTACTTGCTAGAACCAAAGTCACTGTATTTATCTTGCTCTTAATTGTATTATCACTTGTACTGTGATTCTTGAAATGTATTTGTTTACGACTGTAAGTCACCCTGGATAAGGGCGTCTGCTAAGAAATAAATAATAATAATAATAATAATAATAATAATAATAATAATAATAATAATAATAATAATAATAATAATAATAATGAACACAACACAGAATAAACTGCTACACTGAGCCCACTGTTCCAACTCATATCACTAGGGTCCTGAGCAGATGGATAGGAACCCAGACCTACACAGGGAGGTGAAAAGGCAGGATTGAGAGGCGAGTGAATCTGCCAGCATCTCTCTGTCTCTCTGCACCTCCTGGTCCCCAAACTCTTTCCATTTTCACTGTGAAGCACTGAAGCCATCATCTCACTCAGGCGCTTATTCTGATGGATGTGTTATTTTGCAAAAGCAGGTAATGGATTTGCAAGGTCAAAACATCCAGGGAAAAACAAAGTTTCAATTTATCTGTCGAGAATTGTCTGCGCAATATTAATCACCTTAGAAGTCAGTCTAAGCCCGTGGGTAAGAATTACTTTAGCGCCTTTTCCAAATCACTTACAGTGGCATTTCAGACAGGCAGCCGCACCACAGTAGTAACGGTTATGTGTAGGGACCTACTTAAATCGTGAAATTGAGGGGTCACCGCGAAATTCACCTCTTAGGGGCCAATGCATACAAACAAGTACGGAGAGGAAAAAAAAGAAACTTGTTTAAATGAACTACTGCACAACGCAAGTGACGCAAACTACGCATCTTCCTTCTGCAGATAGCCCTTTTTGATTCCTTCGCCGTCCCGTGTGCATTGCACTTAAGCAGAAAACAAACAAACAGAAAATGTCCACAAATAACATTTACAAAATAAATTCTACAAAGCAGTTAACGTTCTTGTTTACTATTCAAATGGGGGTGGGACAAAGTTGGTGCTGCATTGTTTTGATTTAGGTTGCCAAAATCTAGTTTTCAGCATTGGAGGTAAAATAGTAGAAATGGACGACAAAGAAAGCAAAGTATATTTCGGCTGATGATCGTTTCAAGATATTTCCCAGAGAAACTGTACATGCAGACTGAGGTCATTGTTTTGCATATCTTAATGTATATTTGGAGAAAATACGATCGATCGCTTTTTAGCTTCAGAATCACACATTAAACAAAAGGCTACTACAGAGGCTGCTGAACAGAACGGAAAATAAACAGCTTTCAGAAACCAAACTGGAAAGTCAGCCCAGACTAAAAGTATTCCTGTCTGCAAGTTAAATCAGTACTAAAACGATCCAGCACAGCCACCTCGCTTCAACCTGCTGATTAGTTGTAATTTTAGACCCGAATAGTCACGTCTTCTTTGTTTTGACTCGGTACTAATAAAATAAATTATTGGATGGGACAAATAACATGACAACGAACGTGCTGCATACATTGACTTTATTAAAGGATGCCAGATGCCCTTGTGTAACCGAGTTTTTGGGCTGTTTCTAATCGATTTCCACATCTGTATAACTTGATAAAGCTTTGCCTTAACTTCCAACCAATTCAGTGGATGCAGACGTGCAGTCTCAATGTATGGGCAAGTCAACTGCAGGGGGATGCTGCATGCGTGCCTTTAACAAATGACAGCACTCTGTTTTAGTAAGGAAGCAAGTACCACTATTTTTAGGCTTTATAGTGTTCTGAAATACTGTCTACTTATGTTTATTTAATGTTTAAAAAGGTCCGCGAAATCCTAATTTTATTCCGCAACATACCCATGAAAAATACTTAAATTTACCGCGATTTAAGGAGACCCCTAGTTATGTGCTAGGGGCAATGGTAGCACGTTAGGACGCACACAATTGTGAAGGGACGAGGGGGTCAAAACGTTATTCTTTTTGTTAACCCTGTAAAAACGGGTATCTGTATCACACATTTTATAAATAAAAGAAGCCGTTTTCTTTTTTGTTATAATTTGCAAACCATTTTTTGGGGGGGTGTTCTTTCGATAAAAAACAAAACAAAACAAAAATCGTTCACCTCTAATACTTTTAAAGCGGAGCTTCGAGCCAATAGCCACTGCTTGTGAGCTGACTGACAGGGCAGAAGTTGGAACTAGGATCGTCATGGTGACAAGCGGTAATTAAGCAACAGTTAAATAACTGACCCCGTGTCAGAGCAGCTCGAAAAGAACCCACAACGGCTCGGTTCCGCTTTATTATTTCTTAGCTGACGCCCTTATCCAGGGCGACTTACAATTGTTACAAGATATCACATTATTTTACATACAATTCCCCATTTATACAGTTGGGTTTTTACTGGAGCAATCTAGGTAAAGTACCTTGCTGAAGGGTACAGCAGCAGTGTCCCCCACCTGGGATTGAACCCACGACCCTCCGGTCAAGAGTCCAGAGCCCTAACCACTACTCCACACTGCTGCCTTAGCCCATTGAGCTAGGGTTACCATGTGGCTCCAGATTAACCGGACGCTGTGAGAGAGAACGGGATTTCAAACTTGCCCCTAAATTGAAACAAATGAAGGTGTAAATGAACCATCCTTAGCTACAATTAATAATGGTGCTTAAATACCCGCATGCGCGTCAAATAATTGTATTATACCAAGAATGAATTGCAGCCATGCTATTTTTTTCTGTTTGTTAAAATTCAATCGCCCATATTATTCTGCAAATACAATCGCATCATCATCTCGTTGCTCTATCGATAAATTAGCTATTCGATAAGATCTGATCAGAAGCAGCTGATCAGTGTGAATTGTTTGCCGCGCCCAAGCAATTCCATCACAGCAGGATTAATCTCAGCAAAGGCGGAGCTCATTTATACGTGAATTACCTTCAATTTAGGGGGAATTTTGAAATCCCGGTCTGTCTCAAAGCGTCCGGTTAATCTGGAGCCATATGGTAACCCTAATTGAGCCCATGGCCAAACACAGACGTTGATGAAAAATGGGACACAGACGGGACAACTACCCAAAAGCGGGACAAAAGCAACATTTTACTAAACCTGTGGGGACACCAGGACGTGCTCCCTAAAAAGGGTGACTGTCGCGGGTAGCTTAATACCAAGAACAATTATATTCCTGAAATATTTCACCGACCCTTTTTCAACCCCTTTCTAATGTTGAATTTCTTAGTGGATGTTGTGTGCGTTCTGTAGGCTTCTCAGCTCGGATCATTATGTCAATTACTTCAGAAGAGTCTTAGTTAGTGAGCCTGGCAAATGGCGTGCTAAGCAGAAACAGCCCTAGAGAACGATACAGAACTCACGGGTAATAGGATGTCAGACAGGTACAGAATCATAGAGTCTTGCAGGACTTTCTCATATATTGCTTGGTTGTGCTTTAAAATGATTTTTATATTTCTTATAAAAGGGGATAGCGTTCAGTATCTGTTTTCCTCCCAGCCCTGGGTTTTAAGTGCAAAGTCAACGATAGCTGCTTAGCGCTGGAGCTTTATATAGGACCTCAAAAGGATTTGACCAGCGTTGCAGAATTAGGAAAAGATAATTCATAAGCCTTTACTTATATTTTTTGATGCGCTTTACACATGTTTTGTTTTCTCTCCACCGCCCCCGAGACAAATGTAATTGAAAACGCAGCCGTGTCAAAGATTGAGGTTAGTTGTGAAACAAGCGATTGCTGCCGTGTCTTTATATTAGCATGACAAACGCGAGGCTGTATTCACTCGCTCCCCCCTCGCCTGATAAGCAATATCCTGTACTGCAGCGGCAGTCAGAAGCGCTCTGCAGAAAGATTTCAATCTCTGCCGCAGCTGAGAGAAGCATGGTAATTGCCTTTCATGCAACACAAAATACTCCAAGGGCTGCTCTCTGAGGGCGACTTTGCATCCCAATATTGAATTAATTACTTATTCTATTACGTGCGTTCGGCAATATTCCTTATTGTGGTTCTTGCTCAGATCAGCTCAGCAGCGGCTTCTGAAGAAACTCTAACATATTAACGTCGCGCTCGGTATAACACTGGCGTTATGTTATCAGTTGCAGTATTATTGAGTCATTTAGCAGACGCTTTTATCCAAAGCGACTTACAGAGACTAGGGGGTGAACTATGCATCATCAACAACTGCTGCTGCTGCTGCTGCAGAGTCACTTCCAATAGGATCTCGTTTGTTTTACGTCTCATCCGAAAGACGGAGCACAAGGATTTTAAGTGTGGTTAACATGTAGAAAACAGGGCAGCAGTGTGGAGTAGTGGTTAGGGCTTTTGACCGGAGGGTCGTGGGTTCAATCCCAGGTGGGGGACACTGCTGCTGTACCCTTGAGCAAGGTACTTTACCTAGATTGCTCCAGTAAAAACCTGTATAAGGGTGTCTGCTAAGAAATAAATAATAATAAAAACAGAGAGTACTGATTAGAGGAGAAACCTCAAAATGGAGCAAGGTAACCAGTGGTGTACCACAGGGATCAGTATTAGGTCCTCTGCTATTCCTAATCTACATTAATGATTTAGATTCTGGTATAGTAAGCAAACTCGTTAAATTTGCAGACGACACAAAAATAGGAGGAGTGGCAAACACTGATGCAGCAGCAAAGGTCATTCAAAATGATCTAGACAGCATTCAGAACTGGGCAGACACATGGCAAATGACATTTAATAGAGAAAAGTGTAAGGTACTGCATACAGTCAATAAAAATGTGCATTATAAATATCATATGGGAGATGCTGAAATTAAAGAAGGAATCTATGAAAAAGACCTAGGAGTTTATGTTGACTCAGAAATGTCTTCATCTAGACAATGTGGGGAAGCTATAAAAAAGGCCAACGAGATGCTCGGATATATTGTGAGGAGTGTTGAATTTAAATCAAGGGAAGTAATGTTAAAACGTTATAATGCATTAGTAAGACCTTGTGTGGAATATTGTGTTCAGTTCTGGTCACCTCGTTATAAAAAGGATATTGCTGCTCTAGAAAGAGTGCAAAGAACAGCAACCAGAATTATCCCAGGTTTAAAAGGCATGTCGTATGCAGACAGGCTAAAAGAATTGAATCTATTCAGTCTTGAACAAAGAAGACTACGCGGTGATCTGATCAAGCATTCAAAATCCTAAAGGTATTGACAATGTCGACCCAGGGGACTTTTTCAACCTGAAAAAAGAAACAAGGACCAGGGGTCACAAATGGAGATTAGATAAAGGGGCATTCAGAACAGAAAATAGGAGGCAGTTTTTTACACAGAGAATTGTGAGGGTCTGGAACCAACTCCCCAGTAATGTTGTTGAAGCTGACACCCTGGGATCCTTCAAGAAGCTGCTTGATGAGATTCTGGTATCAAGCCCTTTTCTTTAACCACACTGGACCACTATCAGCCTTGAAAAGTACATGTGTTTTAATGTATTTATTTAAAAATGTACACACACACTCACACACACACACAAACACACGCACACGGCGCAAAACCTCATTAACTTGTTCTCAGCAGGAATCCAGGAAACAAAGTAGATAGATACACGTTTAACACAATCAATTCTCACGGACGTTTCTCATTTGTCACCGACTGCATTTACTTCGAGCAAGAAAGCAATTATGAATCGAATGTTTAAATGCACTCCGTGTAGCTGCATTTTGAAGGCATCGCGTTTTTTAACAGTAAGCATGAGAAACGATTGTGTAACTGCCGGCGTAGCGTGATGCACGGCCGGTACGGATTCTGTCCCCTGTCGGTGAGACGAGATGAGGTCAAAGCCTCTGAAACCTTGAATGTAGCCCGGCTCTTTTGCACGCTTGCGGTCCGCAGAGTTGCTGGTTCGAGCCCAGCCTCCATCTTGTTACATAAGCAGATGACACATATTATTATTATTATTCATTTCTTAGCAGACGCCCTTATCCAGGGCAACTTACAATGGTTACAAGATATCACATTATACATTATTTCACATTATACAGTTATCACATTATTTTTACATACAATTGCCCATTTATACAGTTGGGTTTTTACTGGAGCAATCTAGGTAAAGTACCTTGCTCAAGGGTACAGCAGCAGTGTCCCCCACTGGGGATTGAACCCACGACCCTCCGGTCAAAAGCCCTAACCACTACTCCACACTGCTGCCCATAATATTAAACAATCAAATATAAAGTATAATAAACAAAAAGGGGAAGAGAATTACAGTTATGTTATACTAAAACCTCTAAAATTGCTATTATAATATATTGCTTGCTTTAATATATTTATTAAAATGTGTATTTAAAATCCAGACTAGGTCTCTTGTCAGCCACACCGGCACAACATACAACATCTGTAAATATGCAGGAGAAGGGCTGAGGAAAGAACTGTAATTTACAAATTAAAATTCCTTTCACAAAATATAATCCGCTGTGTGATAATGGCATCTGGCACAAATATGTTAAGCTAATTGTGTGAGAGACAGAGAGAGAGAGTCACTCAGAAATAATGATCCTGAACTTTACCCAAAATGACAGCCTTTCTGCTGGTTTTTGTGTCAGTTAATGTCACAGTGGCTGTTGCAGATTTGTACAGCAGAACACTATGTGACCACAGACAGATTAATTTCCCATTTATTAGTATTAAAAAAGGCAGTATTTAATGACTGAACGAGATTCCTTCACACGGACGCGCAGGTCTAGTACATCCTTACTATAGTGCTAGTGTGACTGGATTAAACAGGGCTTCGTTCCTCAGGATTTGCTCTTGGAAATGCAGACACACAGGGCCACTACAATGGCAATGGTTATGTATTATACTAAGGGGCAATGGTAGCACATAAGGGTAGCTATAATGAGATAGGACTTCCACAGTGTGCTAACCACACCCTTCCCGAATGATCTTCAATGGCAATGCAGACCATCAGGGGCACTACAGTGGAAATTATTATTATTATTATTTATTTCTTAGCAGACGCCCTTATCAAGGGCGACTTACAATCGTAAGCAAATACATTTCAAGTGTTACAATACAAGTAATACAATAAGAGCAAGAAATACAATAACTTTTGTTCAAGCAAAGTACAAGTGTGACAAACCACAATTCAGTAATACAGCAGATAATAGTGATAGTTACATCAGGATATGATTAAATAGTGATAGTTACATCAGGATGTGATTAAATACAAAGTACTACAGGTTAAACACTTGGCAGATTACAGTATTCTGAAGTACAGGATTAAATGCAGTAAAATAGGGGGCAGATAAGAGCAAAATAAAGCACTTTTACATGAAGGGTGATAGTGTCCCAGGATACAAACAGAGGAGTTCTACAGGTGCTGTTTGAAGAGGTGAGTCTTGAGGGGGTGCCAGAATGTGGTCAGGGACTGGGCAGTCCTGACATCTGTAGGAAGGTCATTCCACCACTGCGGAGCAAGGGTGGAGAAGCAGCGGGCTCTGGAGGCAGGGGAGCGTAGCGGAGGTAGAGCTAGTCTTCTAGTGCAGGCGGAGCGGAGAGGTCGAGTGGGGGTGTAGGGAGAGATGAGGGTCTGGAGGTAGCTGGGTGCAGTTCCTGCAGTACCACAGTGTTTTAACAATACCCTTCCCATATTAGTTTCAATAGCAGCGTCGATACAGTTGCTCTGCACTGCGTTTAGAACAAGTTGCTTTCCTGTTATCTCACTTTGCTGCATAATGATTTGCATGAGCAGCCTAGCTACAGTTAATGTGCATTGAAGTATCCGGACATGCATTTGTATTCTGTAAGCAGTAGCAGGTAGACACTTCTAAAAGGTTACCAGCATTATTTAGTCATTTATCCAAAGCGACTTACAGAGACTTGGGGGTGGACTATGCATCACAACTGCTGCTGCAGAGTCACTTCCAATAGGATCTCGGTTTCACATCTCATCCAAAGGACTATGGCAGGTCTCCAACCCTGGTCCTGCAGAGCCCCAAATCCTCAGACTTTATAGGTCTCTGTGTCATCAATGGCTAATGATCGGAACATCTGTTAATCTTGACTAATTAAGCCAATAATTGGTGCAATTAAGTAACAGAGCTTGGTTGAAATGAAAACCAGCAGACCCAGTAGCTCTCCAGGTCCGGATCTGGAGACCCCTGGACTATGGTAAAGCCCGGCAAAGCGGCCTACTCAAGTATTGGGAAAATAAAAAAAATGTAGCCAAGCTAAAGAAAGGTTTGATACGTTTAAAAATGCAGGTAGATTAACTGTACGCTATTTAAAACAGAATAATATGGCCAGGAATGGTGTGTGTGTTCGGAACATAGGGTTGGCAGGGAGGGGGTTAAAATTCCTCACTGCCCTAGAACATGTGAGGATGCGGCTGGAGCCTTAATTGAATGATTAATGGTTAATTAGACTCCAGCCATGTGGGATATAAGGAAGTGAAAGCCCTTTGTTTGGGAGTTGGGGTTTGAGAGGAGTGCTGCGGAGTGTTTAGGAGCTGTGTGTTTATACGTGGTCAGTGAAGGTGAATGTCCAGCCTGACTGTCCAGTTGCTTTAGTTTAACCTTTTATTTTGGCCCTTGTGCCTGCTTATTTGTTTGTGTGTTTTTTGTTTGTTAATAAACGTTCTCGGAGTCTCATTCCTGACGCTGTCTGGTTCCAGAGTCCTGGACTCACAGTCACAGAATTGAGGTAGCGCATTTTAACGGTAAGTGCAGCGATAACTACTGTAGGCGCAGTTAATGCGTCTGTATTTTGTGTTCGAAATGTCTGGACAGCTTGTAAAAAAAACTTATTGAATGAAACAATTGTCTCCTGGGATAAGAAAAAAATGATTTTCTTAAGTTCAGCGTGTACAGGATGTGAGTCACTGATAAAAGGTGTCAAGGGCAGCTATTTCAAAGCTCTGTTTCAGAGCCCCGTGTGAAACAATGCTTTCTTCTGGTGCTATGAATATATGTTTGGGGTAGGGGGGTGGAGGGGGGCTACCGTTGGGGTGTAATCATCAGCTGCTCTCTGTCACTGATGGTGCAAAAAACCTGCCTTCTCTGTCTCCATTATCCTCTCTAAGTGCCTCCTGTGTTATCACGCTGGTCCCCATTGCTCTAAGAGCCTGCAATTTCCACTTGAGACCGAAAGCAAATTGCACAACATAATGCTGCAAATCACCACTCTGCAGTCTGTGAGTGAAGCCAGGCGCTCAGCACAGCACTTCTGTGAGTGGAAGCTGAATAGTTCAAGCAAACAGGACTTTTTATTCCCCAGGAATGGAGAGTGGGCAACACCCCCAACCCTATCCTAACCCTATCCTAACCCTATCCCAACACTATCCCAACCCTATCCTAATACTACCCTAACCCTATCCCAACTCTATCCTAATACTACCCTAACCCTATCCTAACCCTATCCCAACCCTATCCTAATACTACCCTAACCCTATCCCAACTCTATCCTAATACTACCCTAACCCTATCCTAACCCTATCCTGACCCTATCCCAACCCTATCCCAACCCGATCCCAACCCTATCCTAACCCTATCACGACCCTATCCTGACCCTATCCTGACCCTATCCCGACCCTATCCCGACCCTATCCCGACCCTATCCTAACCCTATCCTAACCCTATCCCAACCCTATCCCAACCCTAACCCAACCCTATCCCAACCCTATCCTGCCCCTATAACTATTATATACAGCTCTATTATTAATACACACGCTAAAAATCCAGCTATATTTGTTTTCTACTCATTGTAAAAATATAGCGTTGCACGTCCAAACTGTTTAAATAACGTACCTGTCATTTTTCTTTTCATTGCGAACATCCTGACAACTTTTTACGCTTATAACTTTAAAGTCTGTTTCAAAGATCTTTTCAATATGTCCGCTCTAGTGCACTGAGGTTTGAGATCTGTCCTCTAAATCACTGCAGGAAAAAAAAAAACATAACGCGTGCTCTGGCTTTTCAGTTCCGTGCCACATCGTGGATCGTTTTTGCTGTGTTACCTGTTTGACAATGTGGGCAATAATCCTGACGCTGTCAGTGCACTAGAGCAGACATTTTGAAAAGAGCTTTGAAACAGACTTTAAAGTTCTAAGTGTGAAAAGTTGTCAGGATGTTCACAATGAAAAGAACAACGACAGGTACGTTATTTAAACAGTTGTAGCAGCCCCTGGGGGGCGGGTAACGCTAGATTTTTCGGAACTTACTTTTTAATATACATTGAATATACCTGGTTTGAAGCTGTGTAGATTCTGCGCTTTGACAGCTTCCCTTATTATAAATTGCTGTTATGAATGAGTCATTTAGCAGACTCTTTTATCCAAAGCGACATACAGAGACCAGGGGGTGAACTATGCTTCATCTGCTGCAGAGTCACTTCCAATAGGACCTCGTCTGTTTTACGTCTCATCCGAAGGACGGAGCACAAGGAGGTGCAGTGACTTGCTCAGGGTCACACATACACAGTGAGTCAGTGGCTGAGCTGGGCTTAGAACTGGGAACCTCCTGGTATCAAGCCCCTTTCTTTAACCACATTGGACCACCAAACCTCCATTAGAAGGGCCATCCCAGTTCTGCCAGTTTCCCTTCTGAATAAATCCTCCTGACAATTATTAATCGCTTTTAATGTATAGCTGAACAGCTGCCTGCCAATCTGCAGTAAAGTTAACCTACAGCTTTTTGTAATGCCGGCCCTCGCATTAAACTGCTCTCATAAAAAATGTTCTAAGAAGAATGATCGCGATCTACGATTTTTTTTTAAGTTAGAAGAATGAACAGCTTTAACCAACTCATCCCGTTCATAAATCATTTCGGTTTTCATTAAGAAGCTATAGGCCTTACCAGGAGCAGTGATCTCATCATGAAGAACTGTTTAATAGCTCCCACTGGGCAGGGATACAGTGTGTGTGCTAATAGTCAATTACTGGGCTTTTTCTAACCCGTCACAGATAGAATAGAAGGTGTTTATTTCCACAGCTTTGTATGTCCCGCATTGACGTGCGTTCTGCTTGAATTACTGTGCTTCGTTTTATTCGCTTCTTGTGACTGATAGTCTGGGAATGTAGCATGTTCTTTTCTTTAAATAAAGCCACAATTGTATTTAATCCATAAAAGCAGTTTCATAGCAGTGGTGCAGCAGTTTCCTCCATCCTTTAGTTCATTCCTATTTTTTGGAAAGGAGAAATACAAAAACGTGATCATTTTAAGAACAAAACACCTCGAGAGTGCTTTAGAGAACTTAAAATATGTAATTTAGTGGCTTGGTTCAAGATTTGCAAGATTAACAGGGGTTTTGCCCCCTGGTTTTTTATGTAATGGAAATCTGTTAGCCATTAGTGGGACCAATCAACACATTCAATAAAACGAACCAAAATTTAGTGAGAACTACAAAATAGAACGAATAAAGTGGAAGCAAAACATTTTAAATAATAATAATAATAATAATAATAATAATAATAATAATAATAATAATAATAATATAAAGTGAATAAAGAGCTATACATGTGAAGATATAATGAAACAATCAGTGAATTAAATCATTCAGTACACAAAATAAAGAATAGGTCGAGATACACGGTCAGTAAAGGCATTACCGTGCTGGAGTGCAGGGGGAGTTTGAATACTGTTTGAATCCAGTTTGAATCCTGCTTCAAACTCGTTTCAATTCTGTTTCAATCCTGTTTCAACCCTGTTTTAATCCCGTTTCAATCCCATTTCAATCCTGTTTTAATCCCGTTTCAACCCTGTTTCAATCCCATTTCAATCCTGTTTCAATCCGGTTTCAATCTCATTTCAATCCTGTTTTAATCCCGTTTCAACCCTGTTTCAATCCCATTTCAATCCTGTTTCAATCCGGTTTCAATCTCATTTCAATCCTGTTTTAATCCCGTTTCAACCCTGTTTCAATCCCATTTCAATCCTGTTTCAATCCGGTTTCAATCCTGTTTCAATCCGGTTTCAATCTCATTTGAATCCTGTTTGAATCCCGTTTTGCTCTTGGGTGGGTGGGGTGATTTGAGCTCTCGTGGGTTGGGGAGGCAAATTGTCTGGGGAAGCTGGGTCTCTCCTCCATGTTTCAGTAGCTCAATAACAGTCTGTTCAGGTTCAGTGGTTGAAAAGAGGCGACTGGCTTAACAGGCAAGGAGACCCTCGTACTGGGCATTGCAAAACTGGGTAGTAAACCAAACAAACAGAGGAAATGCTTTTTAAGATGCAGAGAATAAAATGCAGGCCCATTCTGTATCTGGAAACGAGACGAGAAGAGACAAAAGGATTGGTATCATCTACATTTCCTTCCCTGTTTAGTTTCATATTATGTGTGTTCTGCATGCTGTTTCTGTCGCTGTTCTGCTTTAGATCCTGATCCTAACTAATCCATCTTCCTCAAGGCTGACTGTGGGGAAGTTTATCAGTGTTGCACAGGATTCGGTCCTCCTCAAGGCTGACTGTGGGGAAGCTTATCAGTGTTGCACAGAATTCGGTCCTCCTCAAGGCTGACTGTGGGGAAGCTTATCAGTGTTGCACAGGATTCGATCCTCCTCAAGGCTGATTGTGGGGAAGCTGATCAGTGTTGCACAGGCTTAGGTCCTCCTCAAGACTGATTGTGGGGAAGCTTATCAGTGTTGCACAGGATTAGGTGCACGACGCATCACCTGTGGGCCGTGGTGAGCAGCGCAGAGCTAACAAGCCCGATTTAATTTCTCTCTGGAACAACACTAATGGCCATGCAGCCGAGTCAAATGAATCCTCACTCCTGCAAAATGAGACTTGCATTGACTCAGGGATCTGCAAATGACACCCGAGTTCAACAGACAACAATGTCTCGTTCCACTCCCTGCAGTAAGGAGGAACAGCAAGGAGATGCGTGCAGCGGCTTGCGTTTCCACAGCGACGCGCACAGCGGCTTCAGATTAACTTCCATGTACAAAACGAGCGCCGGGTTTCGCGGACTGGAATTGTTTTTTTAATGAAGTGATATCCTGCTGGAGTTGCTCTCTGGTAAGATGCTCCACACAGAGAGACAGACCCCCCCACTGATCTGTCAGTTTCCCTGTTTTAAATGAAGGAAATGGATTTAACATTCAGCTCTTCCGAAGTCCAGTATCTCATTATTGATCATGTATTGATTTTAATTTGCCCCGGCAGATTCTCCCAGGTGTAAAACGCTGACACACACCCCCCCCACCTCCCCCAGCGTGCTGAAAAGCCGCACACTAATTAAAGACATCAATTCAGCATCTCTCCTGTATTATTGACCTTCATCTACATTAAACCCTGATCCAATTCATTCTTTATTAATAAGGAATTGGCGATCGGTGTTCCTGTGGTGACACAAGCAAACTACAGACAGCCCTGCAGGCAAGGAAAAATTGGAGAGAGGACCGGGACTGAATGGTAGGGAGGCAGCAGAGAGTGTTCAGGTCAGGATTGAGGTGCTCCCTGTCCCTGCCTCTCCCTGTCTCTGTCTCGCTCTTTGTCCCTGTATCTATCGCTCTCTCTCTCTCTCTCTGTCTCTGTCTCTCTCCCTGTCCCTGTATCTCTCTCTGTCTCTCTCATCTCTCTCTCTCTGTATCTTTCTGTGTCTCTCTGTCTCTCTCTGTCGCTCTCTCTGTATCTCTCTCTCACTCTCTCTCTGTATCTCTCTCTCGGTATCTCTCTCTCTCTGTATCTCTCTCTCACTCTCTCTCTGTATCTCTCTCTCACTCTCTCTCTGTATCTCTCTCTCACTCTCTCTCTGTATCTCTCTCTCTCTGTATCTTTCTCATTCTGCCTGCCTGTAGCCAGTGTCATTACCCCTCTCCTTTCATGAGCTCTACAAAAAGGAAGAAAAGAAGGATAAAAAGGGGATTTGCTACAGAGCTCCGAGTCTCTTGGCCTGCTTCCCAGACGCTCGCTCGCTCCCACGCTTGCTTGTTTTTATAACGATGAGCAGAGGATTAAATCCAAGCTCGCCGTTTAATTTAGATCCAAGGAAGGTGAAGTTTCTTTGACATGGAAAAGAACTGTGGATATTGAAACCTGATATTGCTATAACAGGTCTGTTTAATTACACCCCTAACCCTAAACCCCACCTGCTGTCACCAGCCTTCAAACCAATCCCCAAGGCTTTCAAATACATTGTAGGGATGTGAAAAGGGGAAGGGCGCACGTTTCGCTTCCCCGTCTTGTTTTCCCCACAATCAGCATTGATGGGTTAAAAAAAACTATTTTAAGTTTGAAGTAAAGCTGAAATCACATAGGAGAATGATACAGAATGAAGCCTGACGAATGTGGAAATTGCACGCCTTTAAAGCATAGCTTACAATTCATTAACCCTGTGAATATAAAGTATGTAATTACCTAATAATTTGGCCTCAGTCTTTTTTTTATAGCACAGCATTAAAATCAATTGCAGAACCTTACTTGGTTGTCTTTGCTTGAGGGTGACGTTCTCTGTAATACCCCATAGGCTTTATAAATGAGCTGAAGCCGTTGTCTGGATGTCAGAAGCAACGACCTGAAGAATTCAGAATTCCCTGTGAATGTTAGACTGGACAATAAAACCGCTGGCACCCAGCCTGAGCGCGGTCTGTGGCATTGCAGAGCTGCCTGATTGAAGAAGACTGCGCCTTCAGCATAACGGATTTAAAGGGGGCAGGTGGCACAGAGTGTAATACCAGCCTTTCAGCTTCCTCTGGAGGTCTGGGTTCCAGTCTGGGGGGCTAGGTGGCGCTAGCGGGTTCATGTTAATACACTAGACCAGCATTTCACCTTCCTCTGGAGTCCTGGGTTCCAGTCTGGGGGGCTAGGTGGCGCTAGCGGGTTAATGTTAATGCACTAGACCAGCCTTTCACCTTCCTCTGGATGTCTGGGTTCCAATCTGGGGGGCTAGGTGGCGCTAGCGGGTTCATGTTAATGCACTAGACCAGCATTTCACCTTCCTCTGGAGGCCTGGGTTCCAGTCTGGGGGGCTAGGTGGCGCTAGCGGGTTCATGTTAATGCACTAGACCAGCCTTTCACCTTCCTCTGGAGGCCTGGGTTCCAGTCTGGGGGGCTAGGTGGCGCTAGCGGGTTCATGTTAATGCACTAGACCAGCCTTTCACCTTCCTCTGGAGGCCTGGGTTCCAGTCTGGGGGGCTAGGTGGCGTAGTCGTAGTGGTTGAGTTTGCATACAAAGCCCTCCAGCTTCTAAAAGGGATTCAGAAGTCAGATGCAGCACAGAAGCACAGGCAGCATCCGTCTTCTTTATTTGATTTTGTGACCGTTTGGGCTGCCGTGGATTCAGGTCACCCAAAATAAAAGAAGACATCAAGTACTGAAGGTTATTGATGGCTCAATTATCTCCCCCTGACCTCTTCAAGCTGGCCGAGACACCAGTATTTATGGTGACGATGCAACAGCGGCCGCTGGCCTTTCGTGTGCACCATTGCACTAACATGTCACTGTAGATATAACTTGCTGTGATCCTAACTTACTGCATCCTAGTTCATATTGTATTCTAGTAGTATTATTATTATTTGCACTGACTGTAAACTACACTGTGTTTAAATATGAACCTTGCATTGTAACCCTGTGCTGCCCTGGAACACCTGTGAGTCGCCTTGGATAAAGGCATCTGACAAATCAGTAAATAATAATAATAATAATAATAATAATAATAATAATAATAATAATAATAATAATAATAATAATAATAATAATTCATCTGGCTTTGTGGAGTGATCAGTAAGCCAGGATGAGGCTGGCTTGTCCAGACCTCGTTTACATCAGGCTGTTTCTCAACAGGATGAGCAGGTACAAAATAGAAGGCTGGGGGACCTCTTAAATTAGCTGGGAAATTGAATTGCATTTTTTTTTCTCCTCTTCTTCCAATGCACTCAATTTATAAATGAGCTGAAGCTGCTGTCTGGATACCTTTTTTTATGCTCTCTGGATTTGGCTGAACTGAAGGAGGCATTATAGAATGAAATACAGTACATGGGGGGGTTGGGAGTTTCCTGCATTCAATTTAAATCTAATCTAACACAGTTTAGCAAAATTGACTGTCCCTGAAATTGAAATTTGAATTTTTAATTCCGTGCCACAGCGCCCCACTTTTGCAGGGGTGCATTTTCTCAGAGTTTTGTGGGGTGCTAAAACATTTTGTGGGAGCCCTGCCACCCCACAATCAAAAACTCTCCCATAGTCAGCTTTCAATTTGCATAATTTTTTAGACCTATGCTGGAAAATGTGCACTTAAACCATGCACCAATTATTTTTGTTTTAAATAAACTTTGATTAATCCTTTTATATTATATTTTTTTAATTGAACAACGTTTCCATCTGTTTTGACTTTGCACACAAAGTGCCCCGGCGATGCTGTAATTAACAGATTATTAAAAGCAAGACTCACTTCAAAGTGCTATTTGCAAAGCAAAGAAGGGCAGGGAATGCCCCTCCTGTGGAGAATGAAAAGGATTTCAGTGGAGAGATGTGCAAATCTGAAATCTCTCTTGTGCTATAAAGATGATTCCCTTCAAGCACTCCCAAGCAGGGAGGGATTTGTTCATTTGCAATCAAAAGAAGAGCTAACTAAAATCAATGTTCTTACCTCTCATTAGCACTGGCAATCACTGCCAGTCTCTACAGGACTTCCAGCCAAGACTTAAATACATTTTCTTACATCTTATTAGTAGTAGCAACATTATCATCCCCCTACCCCCCTTCCTCTCTCTAACCAAGGCTTTCAAAATGTGTTACTTTTTATAGACACACTACATAATCACAACCCTTTCCCCAAGACTTACGAATCAATTTTCCAACCTCCTGTTTGCTCCATTAAGTGCCTCCTCTCCACCATCCTGTCTTCCTTTTAAAGGATTGCTAACTATGGCTTTCAGATCTATTACTTCCCTCTTATGATCTCCAGTAACATAACCACTGCTCCCAGCAGAGCTGGGACCAGATTTAAGCATTGAGACCCAATCTGGGGACAACAGTCATCCCATCGTTGAGCAATTTAACCAGGAGAGCTTTTGGGTCTTCCCCTTTCATACTGGTACCCTCTACCTGGGTCGTGACCCGGTGTCACGCCACTTTACACCACTTTTTGAAGAAGCAGTGTTGAGCTGGGTGACAAGTCCATGATGATCTGGAAGCAGCCATGTTCACGTGACCACGCTTTAGTCTCTGCACTGGGCTGGCGTCCCTCGAAATCCAGCTTCAGCCAGCCTCTGGCAGTCGTTTTGGAAGACGTGCTTTTGTTCCGGACGCTTCCATCCCAAGCTTCTCTGGATTGAACCGTCGGCCCAAATGTTGATCAGAGCAAACGTTTCTTCATCCCTGCTGCAATCTGGCTCATGCTGCCTCTCAATCAACAAACCGTGAACAAGCAGAAGCGGATCGCGAGTTCCTTGTGGAAGTGAAACCTTCACGCAGGTGTGGCTGTTTGTTACTATCTCCGCTAACAAGCGCCAATCATGCATTTTGTCTCGACTCGGGTACAACCTGGGTCCGTGGTTTCACACTACGTTGGCTTGTGACCTGGGTAGCTACACCTAAGGTGCAAAATCCTGCCAGACGATATTATTTGTCACAACATGGCTGCTGGGCAGGATGCACCCTACAGCCTGGAGATCGCAGGTTCGAATCCAGGCTATGTCACTGCCGACCGGGAGTCCAGGGGGTGGCACACAATTGGCCGAGCGCCGAGCGCCGCCAGGCTAGGGAGGGCTTAGGTCCACGGTTCACTGCGCACCAGCGCCCCCTGTGGCTGATAGGGCGCCTGCGAATCTGCTGTAGAGCCGTTCAGATCTGTGTTGTCCTCCGGCACCATGGGTCTTATAGCTTCACTGTGGATCCGCAGTGCGAAAGAAGACGGCTTCGGAGGACGCGTGTGTCTTTTTTTATTTATTTACAAAGATAAATTAAATAAATAAATAAATAAATAAATAAATAAATAAAAAGATTTCTCTCTGCAATGATAATGCACTTTCTTCAATTTCGTGAGGCTGCTTGGAGTGGACTGCATTAACATGACAAAGAGGATGAACGCTACAGCATGCTTTAATTCACCATAATGCTCTGTAATGCGGTGCGCGCCTCGCTGCAGATAAACGCAGGCAAATTCTGTGTGGTTATCAGGGCAATTAAGAGAGCCGTTTCGCAGATGAAAGAACCAGGTGCTGTTTTTGAAAACGAGTATTAGGACACAGGCGTGGACCTGAGGGTCAGTAATACAGCAGCTTTGTTCATGATTTCACTGTACACTACTGCTGTTATTGCAATTTTAAAAATAGCTTGAGGATTAGTCACCTTCTTTAAATAGAAAGATGTTTTGGCTTTGTTAGTAGCATGTATATACAGACGTGCTCAAATTTGTTGGTACCCTTACAGCTCATTGAAATAATGCTTCATTCCTCCTGAAAAGTGATGAAATTAAAAGCTATTTTATCATGTATACTTGCATGCCTTTGGTATGTCATAGAATAAAGCAAAGAAGCTGTGAAAAGAGATGAATTATTGCTTATTCTACAAAGATATTCTAAAATGGCCTGGACACATTTGTTGGTACCCCTTAGAAAAGATAATAAAGAATTGGATTATAGTGATATTTCAAACTAATTAGTTTCTTTAATTAGTATCACACATGTCTCCAATCTTGTAATCAGTCATTCAGCCTATTTAAATGGAGAAAAGTAGTCACTGTGCTGTTTGGTATCATTGTGTGCACCACACTGAACATGGACCAGAGAAAGCAAAGGAGAGAGTTGTCTGGAGATCAGAAAGAAAATAATAGACAAGCATGGTAAAGGTAAAGGCTACAAGACCATCTCCAAGCAGCTTGATGTTCCTGTGACAACAGTTGCAAATATTATTAAGGAGTTTAAGGTCCATGGAACTGTAGCCAACCTCCCTGGGCGCGGCCGCAAGAGGAAAATCGACCCCAGATTGAACAGAAGGATAGTGCGAATGGTAGAAAAAGAACCAAGGATAACTGCCAAAGAGATACAAGCTGAACTCCAAGGTGAAGGTACGTCAGTTTCTGATCGCACCATCCGTCGCTTTTTGAGCGAAAGTGGGCTCCATGGAAGAAGACCCAGGAGGACTCCACTTTTGAAAGAAAAACATAAAAAAGCCAGACTGGAATTTGCTAAAATGCATATTGACAAGCCACAATCCTTCTGGGAGAATGTCCTTTGGACAGATGAGTCAAAACTGGAGCTTTTTGGCAAGTCACATCAGCTCTATGTTCACAGACGAAAAAATGAAGCTTTCAAAGAAAAGAACACCATACCTACAGTGAAACATGGAGGAGGCTCGGTTATGTTTTGGGGCTGCTTTGCTGCGCCTGGCACAGGGTGCCTTGAATCTGTGCAGGGCACAATGAAATCTCAAGACTATCAAGGCATTCTGGAGCGAAATGTACTGCCCAGTGTCAGAAAGCTCTGTCTCAGTCGCAGTTCATGGGTCCTCCAACAGGATAATGACCCAAAACACACAGCTAAAAGCACCCAAGAATGGATAAGAACAAAACATTGGACTATTCTGAAGTGGCCTTCTATGAGTCCTGATCTGAATCCTATCGAACATCTATGGAAAGAGCTGAAACTTGCAGTCTGGAGAAGGCACCCATCAAACCTGAGACAGCTGGTGCAGTTTGCTCAGGAAGAGTGGGCCAAACTACCTGTTAACAGGTGCAGAAGTCTCATTGAGAGCTACAGAAAACGTTTGATTGCAGTGATTGCCTCTAAAGGTTGTGCAACAAAATATTAGGTTAGCGGTCCCATCATTTTTGTCCATGCCATTTTCATTTGTTTTATTATTTACAATATTATGTTGATTAAAAAATCAAAAGCAAAGTCTGATTTCTATTAAATATGGAATAAACAATGGTGGATGCCAATTATTTTTGTTAGTTTCAAGTTATTTCAGAGAAAATTGTGCATTCTTCGTTTTTTGTGGAGGGGTACCAACAAATTTGAGCACGTCTGTATTTATTATACAGCAAGTTAGCTGCTTTCAGTCGAACTCACTCTTAAATGTAATTATTTAATGTGTTCTTTATTTTACTCTTATTTGATTTATCTGCTACTGATTTTATTGAACTTTATAACAGCTCTTATCTGTAATGTGATATTCTGTAACAACTGTAAGTCGCCCTGGATAAGGGCATCTGCTAAGATATAAATAATAATAATAATAATAATAATAATAATAATAATAATAATATAAATATGTTTTCTCTGTGTTTATATATTTGAGTCGGTTATGTCATGTATGTGCTTTGGCAACACAATTCTTTTTATTGTCATGCCAATAAAGCTAATTTGGAATTTGAATTTGAAATATATGCCATCTCACGTCATCATCCTGCTGGACGTTCCTCTTGAAGGACAGCTCGTTTATAGCAGCAGCTTGTTTGCAGCGCTGCTTTTCCCATCCCGCTGCAGAAGGACTTGGAGTCCCAAACGTCAAACTGATATCATTGATTTTGTTTTATCAGTTATGTGAATAATATTATAATAGTATTCAGACCCCTGACCAATTCTCTCATATTACTGAGTTACAAATGGTACATTGAAACCAACCTGAACAACCTGGAGCAAATCTGCCAAGAAGAATGGGCCAAAATCACTCCGACACTGTGTGCAAAGCTGGTACATACTTACCCAAAAGACTTAAAGCTGTTATTGCAGCGGAAGGTGGCTCTACCAAATATTAATGTGTGGGGGTTGAATACTTATGCAAGCAAGATATTTCAGTTTTTTAATTTTCTTAAATATTTCCCAACATAAAACCAATGTCACCTTACAATAATTGATTTTGAGTTTCAGTGCTTTAAATTAAAATATCAAACAGAACGAAATTTCGATGTACCATTTGTAATTCAGTAATATGAGAGAATTGGTCAGGGGTCTGAATACTTTTGCAAGGCACTATATATATATAACCTCAAGGCTTGTCATTTCTATCCATGGCACTTTGAATGGACTCACACAGGTGGCTTCCATTCTCCATCTCCTCCAGTCTGTCTTGACGATCAATCATTCTGTCATGCACTGAGCAGGCGGCAGCGTGCTGTCAGCAACATAATGGCTTCAATTTAACAGGTTTGGACTGAGGCAAAAAGGCTGTCGTTCTATTTATTATGATATTTATTAATTAATTATTCATTTAGCAGACGCTTTTATCCAAAGCGACTCAGATTAGGGGGGTGAACTATGCATCATCAACAACTACTGCTGCTGCAGAGTCACTTCCAATAGGACCTTGTTTGTTGTACGTCTCATCCGAAGGAGGGAGCACAAGGAGCTGAAGTGACTTGCTCAGGGGCACACACAGGGAGTCAGTGGCTGAGCGAGGGGCTATCTCATGGGTTCAGGTTAGGGTTCGAATGTGGATGGAAATACCGTGTTTTTGCGGCTGCTCCTGTCTGGGATCCAGTTGAACGTGGTTTGAAAGCATATTAACGAACATGGCAAAAGCATAGGATAACCATGGCAAAAGCATGGGGGACAAACTGCAAATTTACTGTGGTAGACTTTCATAAGGATATATGAAAAAAAAGCTTCACACCGACGAATCAAATGTGTCCACAGTGCTTCTGTTCAGAGTGTATGGGGATTGAAGAGGATTTAACATAGAACAACAGTGACCCCCAGTGGTCATGCTCTTCAATGACAACACAAAGGCTCCACTGAACTCTCGTTTTATCCAGTGTTGTCAAACTCCAGTCCTCGATTCAAGGTACCCTACTTATAAAACATTTTGAGCCCTGGAGAGAAGTGTTAAAATGTGTCCCAATAAATCAAATAATTAGAGCAATTAAGTAATTGAGAGCTCGGGGCTGAACGAAAGCCAGGAGACTCTGCGGCCCTCCAGGAACAGAGTTTCACAGCCCTGGTTTAATTTTAAATCTCAAATGGAGATATTCCCCATTCATGTGGATTTGAGTTTCTGAGAACGTCACCTGGCATTTATTCTTGCGGAGCGGGAACCGATTTGAAAAGCAGTTCTAGAGAAAGTTTATATAGTGTGCTGTATTCTGCCTATCGTTTGAATAGGTTGTTTCATCGCTCACAATCTCGGGTTTTATTAAAGAGAGAGAGAGCAGTACTGTCAGACCTGGGCCCTGACAGTAAACATGAACAAGACCAGAGTCATGATATTCCAGAAGAAAGCCAGATCTCAGGGAAATAAGTACCACTTCACTCTAGGTAACACCACCCTAGAGCACACCAGCAGCTACACATACCTGGGTCTGACCATCAGTGCATCAGGGAGCTTTAACCTGGCAGTGAATGCACTAAAGGAGAAAGCACGCAGGGCTTTTTATGCCATAAAGAGGAGGCTCTACAATATAAATCCCCCCGTCAAAATTTGGCTCAAAATTTTTCAAAGTGTAATTCAGCCAATTGCTCTCTATGGCAGTGAAGTGTGGGGTCCAATCACCAACCAGGACTACACAAAATGGGACAAACACCCCACAGAAACCCTGCATGCAGAGTTCTGTAAAAACATCATGAGATTACAAAGAAAAACACCAAACAATGCATGCAGGGCTGAATTAGGCCTTTATCCATTGATTATTAACATCCAAAAAAGAGCATTAAAATACTGGATTCATCTAAAAACTAGTGACCCAAACTCACTCCATCATAAAGCCCTGCAATACCAAGAGCTCAGCCCAGAAAAGAGTCCCCTCAGCCAGCTGGTCCTGAAGCTCACTGAGCTGAGCAACACTGACATCAGTCAGCTTCAGGACAGCACTGCAAAAACAATTCCAATTAGTGTAAACCAAATTATAAAACACCTGAAACACTCCTATCTGGACCATTGGGATACAAATACTAAAACACAAAACAAACTATAGAGTGCTATCGGACCTTAAATAGAAATTACACCCTGGCAGAATACCTGGTAACTGTCAGAAACACAAAGCAGAGGCAGATCCTGACCAAATACCGGCTCAGTGACCACAACCTGGCCATTGAAAAAGGCCGACAGAGGCAAACCTGGCTGGCCAGGGAGAACAGGCACTGTGGTCACTGTGAGACAGGAGAGGTCGAGACAGAGATTCACTTCCTGACACACTGTGAAAAATATAAAAACATAAGGGACATTTTCTTCCCCAAATTCTGTGATTTAGTCCCAGAATTCCCAAAAATGTGTGATACCCAGAAGCTGTCAATCCTGCTGGGGGAAGACAAACACACAGCCAGACTGGCTGGTCAATACGTGGAGACCTGTCATAGCCTGAGGGACAGACCGTGAACACGTCACACTAGAGAGGGAAAAGAGAGAGGGAGGGAGGGAGGGATTCTGTTTAATATAGAGAGAGGGAGGGAGGGAGGGAGGGGGTATTGTTTAATTGAGGGAGGGGGGATTCTGTTTAATAGAGGGAGGGAGGGGGATTCTGTTTAATATAGAGGGGGGAAGGGGGTACTGTTTGATATAGAGGGGAAGGGAGGGATTCTGTTTACTGTATTAATATAGAGGGAGGAGGGATACTGTTAGTATTAAGAAAAATTCTTTGTCTGTATATTTGAGTTGGTTATGCCATGTATGTGCTTTGGCAACACAATTATTTTTATTGTCATGCCAATAAAGCCAATTTGAATTGAATTGAATTGAATTGAGAGAGGCGGGCCCTCATGGGCTCACACAGAGAGAGCGAGAGAGCGAGAGAGCGAGAGAGAGAGAGAGAGAGAGAGAGAGAGAGAGAGAGAGAGAGAGAGAGAATATGCAATGTGTCTCTTAAAGGGAAAGCCACTTCTGTAGTCACCGCACCTCAAACAAACAAAACAACGTATATAGATGGCAATCGTTTTTTATTCCACAAGAGGGCGCCACATTATAACATTTACAACTTTAAACTATTATTATACAGTCATTCTGAATATTCACTTTTTTCCATTTCTTTTTCTTTTAAAAAAGATCCACCAACATTTATATAGAAAATATTAAATCTTTCTCAAGAAAAAAAAGAACTAAAAATCTCGTTTGGCTCAGTCATATTATTATTATTATTATTACTATTATTATTATTTATTACTATTATTATTATTAGTATTAATATTATGTTTATTGCTATAGGTAAAAAAAATAGTCTGCATATTTAACAGCATTTGTTAAGTTTTATGAACAACATTAGAACTCCAGTTTTAAATCGACTAAAACGGAAGATTTTTCTTTCTAACCAGAGCGATTCATTTCAAACTCCGTGAACTGTCTACCTATAAACTGGTATGGAAGATTACATTTGAACCTTTTTCAATAAAAGACTTTCAGGCAACGGTCTTGAACACTTTCAAGTTTAAACCAATTGCAGAATTTGCAAAACCGCTTGTTCGAGGAGTTTTTATTTGACATGAATAAAAAAATAAAATGTACTTTCACTTTCAACATCCAGTTTTCTATATTGTAACAGTGGGTGTGTACATTTATTAAAACACCCCATTGCTTTTGAATTGCTGTGTGTATAACATCAAACCGCTGGAATTAAAAATCTTGTAGACTCTGCAGTCAAAATGCAGCACAGTGATGCTGTGTTTTACACATCCTGCAACATATTAAAACAAGGAGGAAACTAATGAATCCGTGTCCTGGTGTAGCTGATGCTGGTCGGTCATCTCTGCGTCTCTTTGCCCATACAGCACAGCACAGCAGAGTGTTTGTGAGCGAACTACATTCAAAGTCTTTCTGGGACACCCTGTCAAACATTAGCAAGGACCAGGGTTATTCAAAAGCTACCTTGCTTTACGCAGGGACAAATTATAATTTTTTTTAAAACATCCAGAAAAGTAATCCACATTCTAATTAGCCCAAGCCTTTTAAAACTAAGATTGTACCCCCATTTGGCACGATGGTAGCTTCCTTGCTAACACCTGCACTGGGAGGTGGCGCAGTCCAACACAGAGATAGGGGTATTTCCAATCTATAAAACTACATCCCCTAAATTAATAAGTTATATAATACAGCCAGCTGGCAGCACTATGTACAGTTAGATTTAAAAGGTGCACAACTTATTTAAAAGGTGAGGTTATTTTGGCATAATATATATTTGCTTCAATATAGACCACTATATTTAACACGCTATCTAATTTGCAATAAAGAGTTTTACAGTAGTTTCACATAGTAGCAAGTCTTAAGCACATCTAGGACTAGACTCTGCAGGTGAATAAATACAGTGGAGAGGTTCATCTACACAAGTCTCTACAGAGACCATAAGTCACCACATTTCAAAGGCGTAGTCAAAATACATTTTCCTGCCTTTAAAAGGAGCTATCGTTACCCTTTTACTGGCCCCTAGATTATCGCTTCATTCAACGTGCATAAAAAATAAATAATAATAATAATAATAAAGTTGTCTTGTTAAGCAACATGTTGGTCCGCCAATATTATGCTTCCCCAGTTTGTCCCCCTCCTGCCAAAACCCTGCTGAATTGTGTCTGCATCATATTACGTACCTGAACCTTGTGTAATTGTAATCCATATAACCGACTGATCGCATATCATTTGTCATTCTATCGTTATTGTATTTTCAACCACTTTTCAATACTGCTAATAATAATTTAATTAATAACAGTAATTTAGCAGACGCCTTTATCCAAAATAACACTGTAATTGAAATTGAAATTACTGCAAACAATTCTGCTGTCATTGTAATTGCAAATCAGAATTGACTCCAGCGATGGTCCAATTATCTGCTAATTAGTATTTCAACTACCTCTGGATTAATGATTAATGATCGTCAGCTCTCAGGAAATCATACGAGTGAAAACGGGCGCGGTGCTGAATGGATGAAGGAATGAGAGAGCGATATGAGAGCGCGATTTGTTTTACAGGGCCACGTGACACGCGGAGTTAACGGCTCCAGGAAGGGGCCGGTTTCACTGCGCGCGCGGTGGGGGTGTGGTTTCAGAGGTTGGTGAGTCTCGCTTATATAAGAAAATACTTAAATAATGAAATAAATAAATAAATAAGAAGACAAGGAGCAGATTGTTCGAGACCTCTCAGGTTTTCGCTACACCTTCAAATCCAGTCCTGTGACTCAACACTCACGAGAAAATAGTCTGGTTCGACAGCAAAACTTGTCACTCTAGCCTGCCTTGCACGCATTAGCATGGGTTAGTGTCAATTTTTAGAAATCCCTCCACACAACCCTTCTAGAATTCAGCCTCCTTTCTCTCATCGCTGGCAGGATGATCAAGGTGTAATTCCTGGAGGTTCCAGCAGAGGGGGCTGTCTTAACATTTCCTCTACGGCGCCTTCCCAGAACCCTTCAGTGCATAAACATGTCAATCTTTTTTTTTTTTTTTTTTTTTTTTTAAACGGAAACTTGGTAGTCCAGGTTTGGTTGCATGAAAACTGTTATTGCTATATTTACAATTGTGCTCTCTGTGGGTGCATCGCTCTTCCAGTCTCTCTCCCGTCTTCCTGCTCTCCGATTGGTGCAGAGGTTCAGTGCTGCCCCGCCTCCCGGATCCTACAGGCCACTGCCGTGATAAGCGCTGCCCCTTTTCCGCTCCCGTCTTCCGATTGGAGGAATGAGACTGTGCACTTTGGGGCCAGGTCCCTCACGGTCTCGTGGAGTACGTTAGAGAAACTGGCAAAAAAAAAAAAAAATTTTTTAATTAAATTACGCTTAAATGAAACGTGTTTAGCATTATGTATTTGATTTCTTAATTTGCATGATTTTTAGATATCGCATGATTCCATTCTCACGTACTGTGGGTGTAGCTTGTACAGCGTGCCGTCCACGCCCACGGTGACGCGCAGCGAGTCCAGGCCACGGTTCTCCCGGATCTTATCCACCACGGCGGCCAGCCCGGCCCCGCAGAGCTGCGCGCCACGGCGCGCCACGGCCGTGCACACCTCCTTCACGATGATGCTGTCGTCACACGTGCTCTCCAGGCCCAGGTGCTGCAGGATGGAGCGCACCTGCCTCAGGGCCAGGCGGTCACTGACAGGGAGAGAGCAGAGAGAGTCCATAAGCATACAGCAAGGGAAGGGGGGAAGGGGGAGGGAGAAGAGGGGAGGGATAGATAGATCGATAGATAGATAGAGGGAGAGGGGGAGAGAGAGGGGGGGGAGAGAGAGAGGGGGGGAGAGGGAGAGAGAGAGAGAGGCAGACACACAGAACCATACAGCAAGGGAAGAGAGAGAGAGAAAGCGCAAAAGAGAAAGGGGGAAGAGAGGAGAGACACACAGCCATACAGCAAGGGAAGAGAGACACACACACACACACACACACACACACACGCAGACGCAGGCACTGACCCGCACACACACACACTCTGTTACCTCTCTATCTGGGACAGGAACTTGGTCTGGAAGATTCCTCGAGTCTTCAGCCTCTCTGAGATCCTTCCCCTGAAGAGCAGCCCTCTCTTCGTGAAGTCAATCAGGATGTTCCGCACAATCTCTCCCAGATACATCCCACTGATCATCTTCTCAAACCTGCACAGAGAGAGGAGGTGGTGAGAGAGAGAGAGAGGGAGGAGAGAGAGGAGAGGGGAGAGAGGAGGAAGAGGAGAGGGAGAGAGGAAAGAGAGGAGGGACAGAGGAGGAGGTGGGAGAGGGAGAGAGGGGGGGAGAGACACAGAGATCGTGTGAACACACGTCTTCCGAAAAGTAGCTGGTTTGTAAGTTTAAGCTAAAGAAGCTATGAATCTAGTTCTCGAGCGTGTGATCATCAGTTCTTGTATTGCTTCAAAAGTGTAGAGGACGGGAATGTTTATTTATCAGGGGCAAGAGGGTTGGTGCATAACAGGGGTCTCCAGCCCTGATCCCAGAGAGCCCCAGTCCTGCAGGTTTTCCAGGTGTCTTTACCTCACCATTGGCTAAAGACCTGGAACACCTGTTCATCTTGACTAAGACAATAATTGGTTCAAGTAAGTAACAGAGCTCAGTTGAAAGGAAAACTAGATGACCCTGTAGCTGTGCAGGACCAGGGCTGGAGACGCCTGGTGTAGAACACTCCCCAGGTAATTATTCTTTATCTCTTAGCAGACGCCCTTATCCAGCGCGACTTACAATTGTTGCAAGATATCACACATAATTTTTACATACAATTGCATTATTTTTTACACATTATTTTTACATACAATTACCCATTTATACAGCTGGGTTTTTACTGGAGCAATCTAGGTGAAGTACCTTGCTCAAGGGTACAGCAGCAGTGTCCCCCACCTGGGATTGAACCCACGACCCTCCGGTCAAGAGTCCAGAGACCTAACCACTACTCCACACTGCTGCCCTATGAAAAAGCACTGGGGATGTGCCACCTTTTCCCTATGCAAATTATATATATTATTTTTTACAAAGAAAAAACATTGTGTTCCCTGTATCATTTATGCAGCAGGACCAGCATCATTACGAGGTCAAAGACACCTCCAGCAGCACAGTAGCTGACTGTAGCGCTATGGAGGTCTCTGCGTACCTCTGCTTGCCCGGGTTGAGTGACAGCTCGTCCACGGCGCAGTCGAAGGGAGTCCTCACGTCGTCCAGGCAGCCGCTGTCCCCGAAGGCGCCCCACTCCATGTTGACACACATGCGTCCCTCGTCCCCGTCCACCAGCTCCACGTTGCACATCTCCTCCATGTAGCAGGTGTTACTGCCGGTGCCTGAGAGAGACACAGGAGCACAGCACTGAGACCTCGCACCCCTCTGTAGCAGGGCGGTAGGAAGCCCTGCTGTTTAAATGTATTAGATGTTGTAAATATGACAGCGTAGCTGTGTTTTTATTATTATTATTATTATTATTATTATTATTATTATTAGTTTATTTAGCAGATGCCTTTATCCAAGGCGACTTACAGAGACTAGGGTTTGTGATCTATGCATCAGCTGCAGAGTCACTTACAACAACGTCTCACCTGAAAGACGGAGCACAAGGAGGTGAAGTGACTTGCTCAGGGTCACACAACGAGTCAGTGGCTAAGGTGGGATTTGAACCGGGGACCTCCTGGTTACAAGCCCTTTTCTTTAACCACTGGACCACACAGCCTCCATGTTTTTGTTTAGTAGCGTGGATGGGTAGTCCCATCCACAGTAATTTAAAAACCTCGTGCAGAAGGTGGCCATCTCCCGAATTAAGCGATTAATTTGTTGCTAAATCGGGAGATGGTCACCTGCATAAAAGCCTGCAGCTCTCTACCCTCGGGGTGGGTGTTAAGAGCGGAGAGAGCGAGCGAGCGAAACTAAAAATTAAATACAGGATCAGTGAAGGCTACAGCCCAGCCTGACCTGTACTGTTTAATATTTTGTGTTCGAGATTTTATTTTTGAATTATTTAAATAAAAACGGCGCCGTCGTGCCTTTGTTATTCTGAAACTGCAGTACTGCTGGTGTCAGTTTGTTTCCCTTCCTGCTTCTGCCTTGATGTCACCACCCAGCCACCCAATCACACCCTCTCCCTGCTAACCCCTCCCCCCTCTCCCCCTCCTCCACCAGCTGCTCCATGCACAGCAGCACACACACAGACCGCTATCCTCAGAGATTAAAACCTCCCTCTCCACACGACCAATTGAGAGAAGTGCGAGCCTGCGGGGGGATTAAAGGGGTCCCTCACCTACGATGAGCCCCACTTCACAGCACGGATCCTCATAGCCGCAGGTCATCATGGTCCCAACTGTGTCGTTCACCACAGCGACCACGTCCAGGTCAAACTCCTGCAACACACACGCCAGGGAGGAGTCAGGCATCTTCAAAACTGATCTTAACTAACAAACACTCAAGGGATGGCAATAAGACTCCTGTTGCATAGCATTTTGATCCATTCCTGGTTTCACTGTGAGTTTAATAAGACACACCTGAGCTCTCGTTACCTATACACACTGTGGCTAATCAAGCTGCTAGTAAAACCTGGAATGGGTGAAACTGCTGTGCAATAGGAGTCTTATTTCCATCCTTAGTGCGAATAGAGAAACACTAAAAGAAGCTTAGTAAATTGAATGACGTTTTGACTAGATGTCTTTCTGAAGGTCTTCAATATTGAAATGAGTTTTGGTTCAAACTCCTATCTAACTGGGTGGTAAAGTGTGATGGATCTTTACACGATATTTATAACTACAAACTCCTGTAAAACCTTTTTTATTCCCCCAAAAAAATCTCCTCACCCGTGACAACCATGGCGATACCGAAATAGCAAGATAATACAAAATAAACACATTTAAATCTAGACCCGATCTTCATGCAAAGCGACGCGATGGTTTTGAGAATGAAAGGGTTGGATTTGATTGTGTTTATTTGCTGGTTTAAGCGTTCAACGCTGACCTCTCTCCGATGAATGGCGTCTTTGAGCAGACGGACCACGTCTTCACCCTCACAGCCCGTCGCTTTGAAACCCTTCGTCCACTTCAACAAGATACCCTGAACCAGGGAGAGAGGGGGGGGGGGGGGAGGGAGAGAGAGAGAGAGAGAGAGAGAGCGCAGTGGGGGGTGGAGAGAGAGAGAGAGAGAGAGAGAAATCTTAAATACTGTACCACTATTACGGCTTCCGGTGGACTTTTTTCTTTTGAATTATGTCTCAATCCTAAAATTCTAGGTGATGCAAAACTTTTGGCTATAGCTGTAATACAACTACTATCATTATTATTAATTTGTCATTTAGCAGCTTTTATCCAAAGCGACTTACAGAGACTAGGTGGGTGAACTCTGCATCACAACTGCTGCTGCAGAGTCACTTCCAATAGGATCTCGTTTGTTTCACGTCTCATCCGAAGGACGGAGCACAAGGATACGGTGTCCATATTAGGACAGCGTCATTTCTCATGTCTCAGCGTCAGTTATCAGGAATTTCTTTGTCATGGATCAATTAGTTTGCGATCAGTCGTCATTTCTCAATCATTTTTTCTGTCATCCCTCATGTGTTTATGTCAGCCATTATTTCTATCAGGTATCATTTGTATTTTGTGTCCTCCGTCACTTGAATTTCAAGTCATGGAAAACCTCTGTCAATTAAATTCTCTGTCAACCATCAGACAGCATTTCTAAGTTTGCATATCCTATGATTTCATTGGCTACTGCCGGGATTTGAACCTCCTGGTATCCAGCCCTTTTCTTTAACCACCAAGCCTAAATTACACACGCTCCTGCTCTAGCTGTGTCCGGTCTTCACACTGCGATCGCGAGACCCAGTCCCAGCCCGTTACCTCGTCCAGGCTGTTCTGCTGACAGGGGAAGGAGAAGGTGAATCCCATGGGCAGAGCCACGCCCTTCATCCCCATGTACTCCAGGAAGTCAGCGATGCAGTGGACAATGTGGTCAAACAGCTGCAGGAGAGGAGACAGAGTTTCAATACCGTAGTCTCCAAGTTTTCTCTTAGCCAAAGTGTTCTCTAAAGGACAGAGCTGACCACCAGACACAGTAAGTCAATCACAATATGAACCAATAAATACAAATGTGTTTGTTACTTGTGTCATGACGCACGTGCGTCAGCATATGAAATGAACAGCAGAGAAAAGCAACAGGCAAGCGTACCTTAATAAACTACAATAATAAACTTGGACGTTCTGCTGCCCTTTGTAGACATCTTTCTGTCCTGTGTCTCCCTCTCTCTCCAGTCTCTCCCTCTCTCTCCAGTGGGATGCATTAGATCTTGTTGTGCATCTCCTCTCCCCCCTCTCTCTCACCTCCTCTCCAGTCCCCTGCATGGCCTCCAGTGGGATGGAGTAAATCTTGTTGTGCATCTCCTCTCCCCCCTCTCTCTCTCCCCTCTCTCTCTCTCACCTCCTCTCCAGTCCCCTGCATGGCCTCCAGTGGGATGGAGTAAATCTTGTTGTGCATCTCCTCTCCCCCTCTCCCTCTCACCTCCTCTCCAGTCCCCTGCATGGCCTCCAGTGGGATGGAGTAAATCTTGTTGTGCATCTCCTCTCCCCCTCTCTCTCTCTCTCCCCCTCTCCCTCTCACCTCCTCTCCAGTCCCCTGCATGTCCTCCAGTGGGATGGATTAGATTTTGTTGTGCATCTCCTCTCCCCCTTCTCTCTCCCCTCTCTCTCTCTCACCTCCTCTCCAGTCCCCTGCATGGCCTCCAGTGGGATGGAGTAAATCTTGTTGTGCATCTCCTCTCCCCCCTCTCTCTCCCCTCTCTCTCTCTCACCTCCTCTCCAGTCCCCTGCATGGCCTCCAGTGGGATGGAGTAAATCTTGTGCATCTCCTCTCCCCCTCTCTCTCTCACCTCCTCTCCAGTCCCCTGCATGGCCTCCAGTGCGATGGAGTAAATCTTGTTGTGCATCTCCTCTCCCCCCTCTCTCTCCCCTCTCTCTCTCTCACCTCCTCTCCAGTCCCCTGCATGGCCTCCAGTGCGATGGAGTAAATCTTGTTGTGCATCTCCTCTCCCCCCTCTCTCTCTCACCTCCTCTCCAGTCCCCTGCATGGCCTCCAGTGGGATGGAGTAGATGTTGTTGTGCATCTCCTCTCCCCCCTCTCTCTCCCCCTCTCTCTCTCACCTCCTCTCCAGTCCCCTGCATGGCCTCCAGTGCAATGGAGTAAATCTTGTTGTGCATCTCCTCTCCCCCTCTCTCTCTCACCTCCTCTCCAGTCCCCTGCATGGCCTCCAGTGGGATGGAGTAAATCTTGTTGTGCATCTCCTCTCCCCCCTCTCTCTCCTCTCTCTCCTCTCTCTCACCTCCTCTCCAGTCCCCTGCATGGCCTCCAGTGGGATGGAGTAAATCTTGTTGTTCATCTCCTCTCCCCCTCTCTCCCCTCCCTCTCTCTCACCTCCTCTCCAGTCCCCTGCATGGCCTCCAGTGGGATGGAGTAAATCTTGTTGTGCATCTCCTCTCCCCCCTCTCTCTCACCTCCTCTCCAGTCCCCTGCATGGCCTCCAGTGGGATGGAGTAAATCTTGTTGTGCATCTCCTCTCTCCCCTCCCTCTCTCTCACCTCCTCTCCAGTCCCCTGCATGGCCTCCAGTGGGATGGAGTAAATCTTGTTGTGCATCTCCTCTCCCCCCTCTCTCTCCCCTCTCTCTCTCACCTCCTCTCCAGTCCCCTGCATGGCCTCCAGTGGGATGGAGTAAATCTTGTTGTGCATCTCCTCTCCCCCCTCTCTCTCCCCTCTCTCTCTCACCTCCTCTCCAGTCCCCTGCATGGCCTCCAGTGGGATGGAGTAAATCTTGTTGTGCATCTCCTCTCCCCCCTCTCTCTCCTCTCTCTCACCTCCTCTCCAGTCCCCTGCATGGCCTCCAGTGGGATGGAGTAAATCTTGTTGTGCATCTCCTCTCCCCCCTCTCTCTCCTCTCTCTCTCTCACCTCCTCTCCAGTCCCCTGCATGGCCTCCAGTGGGATGGAGTAAATCTTGTTGTGCATCTCCTCTCCCCCCTCTCTCTCCCTCCCTCTCTCTCACCTCCTCTCCAGTCCCCTGCATGTCCTCCAGTGGGATGGAGTAAATCTTGTTGTGCATCTCCTCTCCCCCCTCTCTCTCCCCCTCTCTCTCTCACCTCCTCTCCAGTCCCCTGCATGTCCTCCAGTGGGATGGAGTAAATCTTGTTGTGCATCTCCTCTCCCCCCTCTCTCTCCTCTCTCTCCTCTCTCTCACCTCCTCTCCAGTCCCCTGCATGGCCTCCAGTGGGATGGAGTAAATCTTGTTGTGCATCTCCTCTCCCCCCTCTCTCTCTCTCTCACCTCCTCTCCAGTCCCCTGCATGGCCTCCAGTGGGATGGAGTAAATCTTGTTGTGCATCTCCACGGTTCTCTTCTTCCCGTTCCGCACGCGCACCAGCAGCACGCGGAAATTCGTCCCGCCCAGATCCAGCGCCAGGAAATCACCCTTTTCTGGAAAAAGAAAAAACACATGACTTTAAAGAACTAGATTTTCCCCTACGTTATTTATTTATATATATATATTTAAAAACGACTGTAAAGAAATGTTCCCCTGCATTTGACTGGCCGTTTTAAAACTACACTAAGATCAATAAACCAATCTAATCAAATCAAATGCAATCAATACCCGAGCCTCTGTGCGTGGCCCTGACGTTTTGCATCTATATAAATATCTATATCTATATATAGATCTGTAAGTCGCCCTGGATAAGGGCGTCTGCTAAGAAATAAATAATAATAATAATAATAATAATAATAATAATATATCCCCTTCAGTCACTGTGTGCACAATTGCCCTATATGAAGTTTCTATCTATATCTATCTTATAATGCATAATGTTATGGCAGGGCTCCATAGAGTTCACACAAACTGTTTTAAAAATACCTAAAAATTAAACTACATTCATGACCAAAGTGGATATCTATCTATCTATCTAAAAAGACTGAAAGAACATTTTCCCCCTGCAGCTGACCGGGCCATTACAAACTAAACAATCTAATCATACTAAATAATTAAAAATAATGTGTAAAAAATATATAATTGTATGTAAAAATAATGTGATATCTTGTAACAATTGTAAGTCCTGGATAAGGGCATCTGCTAAGAAATAAATAATAATAATCATACTGTATATAACTTTTGTTTAAAACAAACGCAGTCACTATAATGGGTTGAAAATGCATGAATAAATGATCGCATGACAAACGCGTGCCTCAACTATAAAATCAATCATTTACAATTACGCAGATGTGCCGAGACTCCAGTTACAGTTCCACTGTAATTGCAATGGATTCCGAATTGCACAGTTACAAACTCCTTGACCCCAGGGCTGAATTCCGAATTGCACAGTGACAAGGGCTTGGCTGGCTCATCTTACCCGTGCCGTCGGGTGTGGAGCGCACGTACGTGGGCAGCATCTTGACCGTGGCCGCGTCGTGCGTCTCCTTTCTGAGCCCCCTCTCCATCTCCTCCCTCATGCGCTGCTTCACCCCGGCCAGCTGCTCCTTGCTCAGGCGGAAGGCGTCCAGCGTGGCCCGCCGCTCCTCCTTCTGACTGCTCAACCGGTATGCCACGGCGGTCACCATGGCGGCGCCCTTCCCACTGCCATCCTCCGAGCGCAGGAAACGCACCCCGCAGCCCGGAGCCAGCCTCCGCACCATCTTCTGCAGCTGCCGTGAGAACCTGCGCGGGGGGAGAGAGGCGGGGGGGAGAGGGTTACCTCTGCAGGCAGGAAAGACAGACAGACAGCGGACCTCTGTATTTTTTTTTAAAATGCTGTGTGGTACCACAGGGTTAAGGGTCAATTCCAATTCTATTACCCCAATTCCAAATCCCATTCCCTTTTAATCAGTTCCGACACATCATTGATCCAAATTGCAATTACACTAGCTGGTTACATACAAGTCCATTCATACTAGCTGGTTTATATTATAGGTCAATTCAGACTAGCTGGTTTCATACAAGTCAATTCAGAGTGGCTGTTTTTTCTAATACAGGACCATTCAAACTAGCGGTTTCATATTATAGGTCAGTTGAGGAGTAGCGTTTTTTTGTTTTGTTTTTTTAAATACAGGTCAGTTGGGACTCGCTGTTTTTTCTAATACAGGTCAATTCAGGCTAGCTGGTTTTAGATTACTGATCAATTCATAGTAGCTGTTTTTTATAATAAAGGTAAATTCAGACTAGCTAGTTTTAGATTATAGATCAATTCAGATTAGCTAGTTTTTAGATTACATGTCAATTCAGGCTAGCTGGTTTTAGATTACATGTCAATTCAGGCTAGCTGGTTTTAGATTACATGTCAATTCAGGCTAGCTGGTTTTAGATTACATGTCAATTCAGGCTAGCTGGTTTTAGATTACATGTCAATTCAGGCTAGCTGTTAAATGTGGATCTGGATTAGACCTGGATGTCTAATCCAGGTCAGTTTGCACTAGCTGGCTTGAGAGGACATGCCCAGCGGGGTCTGTGTTTAAGCTGCAGACGGACAGGCAGGCAGCGAGTAAGAGTGCTGCTCACTGCGGGTGCTTCTTGTAGACCGATCCGTCGACCCCCACGGTGCTTCGGAGCCGCTCCGCGCCCTTGTTCTCTCTGATCCGCCACAGCACCGCGGCCAGCGTGGCGGCGCACAGGTTAGCGGCGCGCTCGGACACGATCTGGCAGATCCGCTGCGTCGCTACGCAATCCTCCTCCGAAGCCTCCAGACCCAGCCGGGACAGGATCTCCTCTGCCTTCGACAGACCCTCCTTCTCCCTGAGCAGAGAGGGGGGGACAGGGTCAGGAACGCACACTCAAAAACTCTCCGAAAATCAGTAGGGCAAAACTGGAAGCAAGAAGGACTAGGAGTTTAATAAGACTCACCTGAGCTTGTTACCTATACGCTGCGGCTAATCAAGCTCGTAGTAAAACCTGGAATGGGTTAAACAGCTCTGCAATAGGAGTCTTATTGCCATCCCTTTAGGAGAGGCCATAGTAAAAGGCTAAATTCCTAAAGCTATTTACATTAGTCACCATCACAGTTGTTACAAATGAAATACAACAGAAGCCCGCTACGACCCCAGAATGGAAAGCTCTGGTTTGTGTTTTGAATTATCCTGCGTTAAACCATTGAAGCCTCCTTACTTCTCGATGGCCGAGACGAACTTGGTCTCGAAGTGGCCGGTGGTCAGCAGGTCAGGGGTGGTCCTGCCTCTGAACAGCTGGCCCTCCTTCGCCATCTTGACCAGGATGAGCCGGACCAGCTCCCCCATGTACATCCCGCTGATCATCTTCTCAAAGCTGAGGAACCAAAGAGACAGACTGTCAATGCACAGAGACACACGCTGTCAATGCACAGAGACACACGCTGTCAATGCACAGAGACACACGCTGTCAATGCACAGAGACACACGCTGTCAATGCACAGAGACACACGCTGTCAATGCACAGAGACACACGCTGTCAATGCACAGAGACACACGCTGTAAATGCACAGAGACACACGCTGTCAATGCACAGAGACACACGCTGTCAATGCACAGAGACACACGCTGTCAATGCACAGAGACACACGCTGTCAATGCACAGAGACACACGCTGTCAATGCACAGAGACACACGCTGTCAATGCACAGAGACACACGCTGTCAATGCACAGAGACACACGCTGTCAATGCACAGAGACACACGCTGTCAATGCACAGAGACACACGCTGTCAATGCACAGAGACACACGCTGTCAATGCACAGAGACACACGCTGTCAATGCACAGTGACACACACACTGTCAATGCAGAGACACACGCTGTCAATGCACAGTGACACACACGCTGTCAATGCACAGTGACACACACACTGTCAATGCACAGAGACACACACTGTCAATGCACAGAGACACACACACTGTCAATGCACAAAGACACACAGTCAATACACACAGACACACACTGTCAATGCACAGAGACACAAACACACACACATTGTCAATACACAGACACAATATACACAGAGACACACAGACACACACACACACACACAGTCTTCTCAAAGCTGAGGAATCTTCTCAAAGTTGAGGGAGTTCAGAGTTGTAAAATGCTCTAATACAGTCTGTCTGTCTGTCTGTCTGCGTTGCTCACAGCTGCTTGCCGGGGTTCAGGGAGCCCATGTCGATCTCGCGGTCGAACTCCGTCCTGATGTCGTCCAGCGCCCCATCGTCCCCGAAGGCGCCCCACTCCATGTTGACACACATGCGTCCCTCGTCCCCGTCCACCAGGTCAATGTGGCGCATCTCCTCCATGTAGCAGGCGTTGGTGCCGGTGCCTGAGAGAGAAGACACAGGACGGCACACGCTTAGAGCACGCACACGCTTGGAGCACGCACACAGAGACACTGCTTATCAGGATTTCTCGGTCCCCCCCCCAATATCTTGTGTAAATAAACTGAAATTGCTGATCAGAGACAACGAAGAAATCCCCTCTACAGGCAGACTATCCCCTGGACACTTTGTTCAAACCAGCAAACTGTTTAACTCTTTCATCCATGGCGACTTCATATTAGGGCAGATTTTAAAAATAATAAGCTCTTCTAGTCCTTACATGTGGACATGTGGAAGACTAGCAAGCGAATGCATGATCACCTCATATGAGGATGCCATTTCCCCCACATAAAAGCAAATTAAAAATGAATTTATTATCCAAAACGACTTGCTGTAAAGAACCAACTGTAGCCAAGTTACTGCAAATTTTTCTTTTTTCTTCTTTTTAAATAGTGGCTCAGTCCATTCCAACACAGAGGGTGATATTTTCAAAGCATTAACTCCTGTCTACTATTAACTCCAAAGTGAATAGCTTGTACACTAGACAGACTTCTTCCCCCTCCCTCTTCTGTTCGGCACAGAGTCCCGTAACAAAATCCATGTCCAAATTTACGTAAAACAAAGTTGTTCTTTTTCAAAGCGTTAATTTTCCTAACCTATTCCTTTAAATTGGGGGCAGCAGTGTGGAGTAGTGGTTAGGGCTCTGGACTCTTGACCGGAGGGTCGTGGGTTCAATCCCAGGTGGAGGACACTGCTGCTGTACCCTTGAGCAAGGTACTTTACCTAGATTGCTCCAGTAAAAACCCAACTGTATAAATGGGTAATTGTATGTAAAAATAATGTAACTGTATGTAAAAAAAATAATGTGATATCTCGTAACAATTGTAAGTCGCCCTGGATAAGGGCGTCTGCTAAGAAATAAATAATAATCATTATTATTATTATTATTGTTTATTTCTTAGCAGACGCCCTTATCCAGGGCGACTTACAATTGTTACAAGATATCACATTATACATTATTTCACATTATACAGATATCACATTATTTTACATAAAATTACCCATTTATACAGTTGGGTTTTTTTTACTGGAGCAATCTAGGTAAAGTACCTTGCTCAAGGGTACAACAGCAGTGTCCCCCACCGGGGATTGAACCAATCCAGAGTCCAGAGCCCTAACCACTACTCCACACTGCTGCCTATTATAATAATAATAATAATAATAATAATAATAATTATAATAATAATAATAATAATAAATCTTTTTTCCCTCCTTTTTAAAAAACTATAACCAAAACTGCAAATATAATATTTCATGGACTTGTTCCTCGTTTTTTAAATTTTTTTAATTTTATTGCATTATCCTTTCATGCATGAAACTTAAACCAAGCAACTAAGTTCTATCTTTCAAGTTCTACTCTATTAAACCCTTTCAAGACTTTCTGCTTTTCTTTTTGTAACTCAGGGGCGTCCAATCCACTCCAGGTTCGTTTAACAGGTAAAACGAGAAAATTAACAACTTCAGGGTCTGGATGGAGGTTTAATTCATTGGTTCAGTTAAACAATTTAGAACAGGTCTGGAACAAAGACCAGGAGTGGAAGGGCTGGCTTTGGACACCCCTGTTTAAACATGATTGTTTGTCTTCTTTAAAAAAATAGGAGTTCATTAAAAACGAACAGAGGAAACGCTTTGAAGATACGGCCCCGCGGACTCGGGTCCGAACTCACCGACAATCAGTCCGATTTCACAGTCGTGGTCGTCGTAGCCACAGGTCATCATGGTGCCAACGGTGTCGTTGATCACAGCCAAGATATCAATATCGAAATCCTGCATAATAGCAAAATCAGAATCCTTTTCACTCTGACATCAAGGAAGCTTTCCCGTCCTGTCTGGATATTACGAACCGAACAAAACATGCAAACGTCACCCAGGACTAGAGTATGGTTCTGGGTATAAAACAGAAGAGATCTTAAACCAGGAGGCTCTCAAACTTCCTGGACGGCCGCAGTGTCTTCTGGCTTTCATTCCACCCCAAGCTCTCAATTACTTAACACTAGAAGGATCAGAGATATATTCATACCTAGAAGCCCCGCAGCAGTCTTTCTGACGGCTGTATTCAAAACACTGTAAATAGTATAACGAACGGAGAAACAGTCGGATGTAATTCACTTTTTTTTTTTTGAGTACGTCACAAACATCTGAACCACCGAAGCATAATATATGCGAACATTTATTTTACAAAGCAACGCAACAGAAATCGGTTTAGTATCAGATGCGCAAAAGCAACTGGGCAATGTAGATAAACTCAGAACAAAAATTTTTACAGAAGCACAACAAGTTATAGAAGTCACATTTATTTTTATTTTTTTCTGCTGTTACAGACACCTTCTCCTTGAGTCTAAGGCTGTTCACAATCAACACAGATCATTCTCCAGGCTGCCCTTTCTGCACAGGGCACAGCTGTCCGAAGTTTTAGTTTTATTGCACTTGCCAACCTGGCATTGGCGTCTCTTGCGGCTCTCAGCGGGGTTGCCAGCTTCAGCGGTGGGTACACGCTTGGCAGTCTCCCTCTGTTCTAAATGCTTCTTGCGAAGTTCCTGTGCTAACTGTAAAATATATTCTCTCCTTGCTAAATTCTTCTCTGTGCATGCTTTGTAAAGTACCCAGGAGTTTACATTGTAAAAATACCTGAACAGCCCACCAGAGGGAGCCAGCTTTCACAGAATACTTTCTGTGTCCTCTGATCCAAAACATCAGCTCCATATTTTGTTGCGTTGTAAAACTCCACTAGTCCTGATGGTAATTGACTGATGAAGTGTGCTGAGCAGAAGTACATTTTGACGGCTTGCATTTGTAAATGGTTCTAATTACAGCTAAACACATTGAGGACTGGTAAAAGTAATAATGTGGCATACCGTTCTGTATAATCACAATACAATTGTTTTCTGTGTGGCCGTCCATGTGACTGCTCCCGGGGCTTTTAGGTATAATGTAATATATCTCCTTTATTTCTGCACTCCCGCGTTTCATGCTTTGTGAGAATATTTAATACAGACAGACAGAACGGTATATGAACGCGCAGCCCCATGTGTGTTACACGAGTGGAGAAAATTTTAATTTAAAAAACAAAAACCACCAAAATGACTGCCGCGGTGCTTCTGTTGTTAATTGGCTTAATTATTTTATTAATTGGATATATTTAATACTTCTCTCCAGGCCTCAACATGTTTCATAGGTAGTGTACCTTGAATCAGGTGCGTTTTTAAATCATCAACTGTAAAAGACCTTGAATAAATATTATATATGTCAAATTGAACAGATAATCAGATCAAGGATTCAAGGATTTTAATGGCGAGCTGCGACACAGAGCAAACGAATCAGCAATCTCCCTCCCGACCTGTGAGGGCGCTGTGTAACAGGAACAGAGTGTCCAGGACTGGATGGTTTGACAGTTCATTCCAGGGGCAGTCGGAAGTCGGCTATCCAGGAAGGGGGGGCGGAGCCACTATACCAGAAGTCATCGCCCTAATGCGGTAGACGAGGTGTCAGTCATGGATTGGAGGAGACGTGATTGGACTCGCTACCGAAGGGGGCGGGACTGACAGTATATCAGGGGATATGGTTACGGACTGACCGAAACGAAAGTAAACGGAGTAAACGAAAACCGTGAGGGTTTAGTGTTGTTTTCTCTGTCTATTACTGTTCCTGTTCAGCTGTCGCTGATAAGCCAGCATCAAACCCAGACTGCACTGCACCAGTCAGCACCACTGTTTTGTATTCACAACCCCACTTGCACCCGGAGCACTCACTGCTGGATTGGCGTTTTAAAGTGTGTGTTTGTTATTATTATTTCGGGACTGAACCCCGTGGTTTTGACTGGCTGTACACATCGTACAGCCAGTCAAATCGTATTTAAAAGCAATTAATAAAGCTTTGTTTTCACCAGTGAACTGTTGTTACTGAACACTGCATCACCACCACCTGCACACTACAAACCACTTTGCCACAAGAACTTAATTTGGAATGAAAACCAGAAGACCTTGCGCCCCCCGCCCTCCCCCCTCCCCCCTCCAGGACTGGAGTTTGACACCCCTGGATTAACCAATGCATTTTCTTGCTGTTCAGTTTGCAACAGCCTGCATTCAGTGGAAACACATATCACATAAAACAGATGGGGCATTTCTTTACATCACTAGGGGGCAGTGTGTTGCAGGGGGGACTGGTTTTATTGTTACACTTTGTACTGTTTGGCGACAGCTCTTTCTGAATGTCTTCTATGTTTCACAGTACGATACAGTAATTAACTGCACTGTACAGCAGCGGTGTGCCCCTGAATCTGAAGGCATCGGAATGCCACTAAAATACAGATTTCCATACACAAGAATTATTATACGAATTCTACATTTGAAAACTGAACTTCTTGTAAACGCATAGAACAGGCATTATTAGAGTTTGACTACATCGCTGCTGTACAGTAGACTAGATAATGCTCTCTCGCTCTCTCTCTCTCGCCCTCTCGCTCAGCCCAGCAGAGCCCGTCCTCTCCCTGTGACGGACAACTGGACAGACCTGTCACTCACCCCTCTCTTACTGATGGCTTTCCTGAGCAGAGCGACCACATCCCGCCCCTCCACGCCGCTGGACTTGAACCCCTTCGTCCAGTTAATCAGAATACTCTGGAGACAGGAGAGGAGACGGGCAGGGAGACAGGGAAGTTACAGGGAAGAGGGATACAGGGATATCTTTCATAACCAGCAGAGCAGCACTCCAGTCTACTCAATAAACGCATTCATGTTTAACAGAAAGTGTGTGGAGGTGCTTGCAGGCTTGTGATGCCATGGCAACTACACTCACTTATTTCTATTTAAATCTATGAATGTGTTTGTGATGTCATTAACTACATAGATGTAACAATCTCCTATGCCTTTCTATTGAGTATTTTTCTATTTATTTTCCTTTAATCTTCTGCATTGTACAGTATCTAATTTTGTTCCTTGTAAAACTAAATTTTTTGTAAAGTGTTTAACTATTGGTTAATTTACCAGGAATGGAAATAAGACTCCTATTGCATAGCAGTTTCACCCATTCCAGGTTTTATTACGAGCTTGATTAGCCACAGTGTGTATAGGTAACAAGCTCAGCTGTGTCTTATTAAACTCATAGTAAAACCAGGCATGGATCAAACTGCTGTGCAACGGGAGTCTTATTTCTATCTCCGAGATCACCAGCGGTCCGGAGTGGTTTCTCCGCAGGTTTGGGAACGGATCCTCACCTCGTCCAACTTGGATTGCTGGCAGGGGAAGGAGAAGGTGAATCCCAAAGGAAGTTTCTTATCCTTGATTTTCAGTTTCTCCAAGAAATTAGCCAGGCACTCGGCGATGTGGTCAAAGAGCTGGGGACACAGCAGAGAGAGAGAGAGTGAGACAGGGAGTGAGAGTGTGAGACACAGAGAGAGAGAGCGATGGAGGGAGAGAGAGAGAGAGAGAGAGAGACAGGGAGTGAGAGTGTGAGACACAGAGAGAGAGAGCGATGGAGGGGGGGAAAGAGAGAGAGAGAGAGACAGACAAAGAGAGACAGAGAGTCAGACGAGCAGAGAGGAGGGAGAGAGAGTGAGACAGACACAGAGAGAGAGAGAGAGAGAGACAGACAGTCAGAAAGAGGGAGAGAGAGAGAGAGAGAGAGAGAGACAGGGACTGAGAGTGTGAGACAGACACAGAGAGAGCGATGGAGGGAGAGAGAGAGAAGGGAGGGAGTAATCTTAAATACTGCACCACTATTATGGCTTCCGGTAGACTTTTGCGACATCACCTTGTAGCTTCATTGATTACATGATGTTAAATAAAATATCTAAAGTTATGATCATATAGTTTCTTTTTTATTATGTCTCAAATCAGAGCGAATCAACCGTCCGGCTCAGCGACAGGCATGCCGGTGTTGCTGTGCCGTCAATGGGACCCTTGGTGACGTCTGATCAGGTGACCAGGACAGCCCCTCACCTGCGTGCCGCTGCCCCTCATCAGATCCTCCGGGATGGCGTAGATCTGATTCTCCATCTCCACCTTCTGCTTCCCGTTGTCCGACACCTTGACCCGCAGCACGCGGAAGTTCGTCCCGCCCAGATCCAGAGCCAGGAACTCACCGCTCTCTGAGGGGCGACAACACAGGACAGCCGGGTCACTAACAAACCGGGTGAGCAGTTTAGACTGCGCTTGTAGATCTCCTGATCCACCCCTCCTGCTCCGCACTGCACTCGCCTGACCTCAGCACCGCGTTACTGGATCCTCAGCTGATGCGCTATCCTTGCACTATTGCACTGCTAACATGTCACTGTAGATATAACTTGCTGTGATCCTAACTGGCTGCATCCTAGTTCATATTGTATTCTAATAGTATTATTATTATTTGCACTTACTGTAAACTACACTGTGTTTAAATATGAAGCTTGCATTGTAACCCTGTAACACCTATAAGTCACCTTGGATAATGGCACCTGCCAAATAATAATAATAATAATAATAATAATAATAATAATAATAATAATAATAATAATAATAATAATAATAAATAGCACAGGCACCACTGCTGATCAGGGCTGGGCTCGTTTTAAAATTTGTTTGTTAGTCAGTGAAACAGGCTTCAAATGAAAGCATTTGTCTCAAATATCAATTCCTTTGAAGTCTGACGCAAACCCTCACAAACCTCCTCCACAGAGTCCTGTCTAACCCAGGGATGGAAATGAGACCCCATTGCACAGCAGTCTGATCCACGCCCGGTTTCACTAGGAGTGTAATCAGACGCACCTGAGCTTGTTACCTGTACACACTGTGGCTAATCAAGCTGTATTAAAGACTCCTATTGCACAGCAGTTTGATCCACTTCCAGTTTCACAATAAGTTTGATGTCAAAAGGTTGCAAAGAAAGATTATTCTCTGAACTCAAAGCAGAACAAACACTGCTTGCCAAAGAGGAACTAAGGAGAGGCGTATAATCATAAAGTATACTGCAGTTATGGAATTACCCTGCACTGGGAATCAGGCAGCTTATATCCATGTCGGCAAGTTAAACTCCACTAATATCCAAAGTCAACAGTGAAGGTAAACATTGTTGAGAGCTCTCCTTGTGTAAATACAGCTCTGGGGCTGCAGCTCAGAGGAGACAGAGTTGTCTCCTCTGAGTGCGGGGATGGGAATAAGACTCCCGTTGCACAGCAGTGTGATCCATTCCTGGTTTCACTAGGAGTTTAATCAGACACACCTGAGCCTGTTACCTATACACACGTTGTGTCCGATCAAGCTGGTAGTAAAACCTGGACTGGGTGACACTGCTACGCAATAGGAGTCTTATTTCCATCCCTGACACTGCTGGTCTGAAATATAAACTCAACTCCAGCCAAGTTCTTGGATCAATCCGGCTCCAAGATTTCCAACAAAAGAAACAATTAAATCCTTAGTTAGGGGACTCGGCAGTGGATTGAAGTGAGTAGTTTGTTCCTGTTTTATTTCCAGCAGCCCACTTGCTTCGTTTCAAGCTGTTCCGTGCGAACAATGAGGCTTCTGTGCGTCGAGATCTCCTGCTTTATCACTGTCAAGGTGGAGTGGAGTGAGAGATTTACACAATATCAGGCAGGCAGATTCAACACCATGCTTGCCTGTGCTTCGCTATGCGTCACCGCTGTATACCAACAGCAGACTTCAAAACAGCCACCCAAGCACGTTTCTTTGTTGTGTTTATAAGGACTTCAGGGATGGAAATAAGACTCCTATTGCGCAGCAGTTACACCCAGTTCAGGTTTTACTATGAGCTTGATCGGCCACAGTGTGTATAGGTAACAGGCTCAGGTGTGTCTGATTAAACTCCTAGTGAAACCAGGAATGGATCACACTGCTCTGCAACGGGAGTCTTATTGCCATCCCTGGACTTTATGCATTCACTCCCATATTGTAGAGATTTACTATTCTAAATTCCAGAGCGGCATTGGGGGAATACTAAGTTACAGTGGCTAAAAGGAAATACTTTGTGGCTTGGAACTGGGTTTCAGGAGACTCGGTTTCAGGCCACTGCACGGCACACCAGGCAGGGAGATTTGGGGTTTGATACAGCAACCTCAAACTGGGTCTCTGGGTCTCCTGGAACCAGGTTTCAAGTCGCTGTTTCTGTTCCTGTTCCTGTTACTCCATTGAAAGTTCTCATTTAAAACAGGATGTATGTGTTGATTAAACATTACGGGAGGCCCATGTCTTTATGAGGCAGGTTTCGTCAGTTTCTCGTCTTGCAAGGAATTTCTTTGACCTTGACTGCATTGCAACACAACCTTCGGTACTTTTGCCTGCTCTGATAAGACGTTTCCGAGCAGGAAGCCGGAAATCCTGTGCGTTGCTTGGTAACCACGATGACAGGAAAGGCAGGTCAACATAACCGCTGGGGTTGGGAGATTAGCGAGAGTGTGATTGCATGTGAAGAAACTGCTCCTTATTATTCTTATTAATATTATGAATTAGTCGTTTAGCAGACACTTTTATCCAAAGTGACTTAGAGAGACTAGGGGGGTGAACTATGCTTCATCAACAACTGCTGCTGCTGCTGCAGAGTCGCTTCCAATAGGAGCTCGTTTGTTTTACGTCTCATCCGAAGGATGGAGCACAAGGAGGTTCAGTGCGAGTGCCCGGTCATCTCCGAGCGGACTTGGACTGTGACCTGTGACCTGCAGCGGTCACTGGTGTCGCAGTGAACATCCACATGAATCAACAACTCAGCTTGGCATCTCAGAACAGGGTGTGCTTAGTGCAGCAGTGTGGAGTTGTGGTTAGGGCTCTGGACACTTGACCGGAGGGTCGTGGGTTCAATCCCAGGTGGGGGACACGGCTGCTGTACCCTTGAGCAAGGTACTTTAACTAGATTGCTCCAGTAAAAACTCAACTGTATAAATGGGTAATTGTATGTAAAAATAATGTGATATCTTGTAACAATTGTAAGTCGCCCTGGATAAGGGCGTCTGCTCAGAAATAAATAAATAAATAATAATAATAATAATAATAATAATAATAATAACGGGGGCTGAATTCACAATGAATGGCTTCAGAACTGGGAGGAGATATTCCAGTGTTATTCCTGTAGGATTCAGACCGGGATTCATTAGGAATTATAATTTCAATTACAATGCTACTTTGTTCAATTACAATTATGCTGCAATAACTATAATTACATTGAAACTAAAAAGTAACTACCCACACATTAAGATGCTTCCTCTATTTTTATATATAACCCAGGAAGTCCGCTGTAATTGCAATGAATTCTGAATTGCACCCTTACAAGGGCTTGGTTGGCTCTGCTTACCCGTGCCGTCGGGAGTGGAGCGCACAAACGTGGGCAGCATCTTGATCGTGGCCGTGGCGTTGGTGTCCCTGCCCAGCCCCTTCTCCATCTCCTTCAGGAAGCGCTTCGAGATCTCCAGCAGCGTCTCCTCGGACAGGCGAAGGTGATAGAGGTACTTATCCACCTGGAACACACGCACAGAGGCAAGGGGTGAGAACTGAGAAGGGAGAATAAGGAGGCTTGGTGCTCCAGCGATTAAAGAAAAGAGTTTGATACCAGGAGGTTCAAATCCCGGCTCAGCCACTGACTCCCTGTGTGTGACCCTGAGCAAGTCACTGAACCTCCTTGTGCTCCGTCCTTCGGATGAGACGTAAAACAAACGAGGTCCTGTTGGAAGTGACTCTGCAGCAGCAGTTGTTGATTAAGCATAGTTCACCCCCCTAGTCTCTAAATCGGAAGACAGCTACGAGAAAGTGATATTTGAGTTCTGAAGGTCTCAGAAAACCACAAAAGGACAAATCGCAAAAGTACAAACAATAAAAACATGTGTGGTTCAAACGTAAAATCAGCAGCACACAGGGATCAAAGAACGGAGTAAATAATCATGCATTGATTTCTTTACGTGGACTGGAGGAGGGTGAAGCACTGGCTGGAGGTTCCAAGCAACTCCCAAATGTGATCTTTGTAACGAGAGAACGAAAAGTGCCACTGGTGTGGCATTATGGGGGGGACGGAGAAGTAAAACTACAAATGGGTCCTTATGGATTAGGACCGTCCAAATATACAGCCTTGGAACTATTCCAAAATAAAACAGATTATTGTTTGTTTTTTAATGGGGGGGGTATTAATTACGTCTCATCCGCAGGACGGAGCACAAGGAGGTTAAGTGACTCGCTCAGGTTCACACACAGTGGCTGGGATTGAACCTGGAGCCTCCTGGTAACAAACTCCTTTCTCTAACTGCAAACCTCCGTCAAGCAGACTGACCTTCCGTGGGCTGGTGCCTTCTTCATCAGCATTGCCGTATTTCTGCTCGACTTTTTTTTTCAGATTTTATTTTTAGGTTTTCATCCTGTCGTGACACCCACAGCACATGACACAGCAGAGCGATCCGATTGGCTAGTAAGGTCTGTATGATTGACAGCAGGGAGTATGACCTCACGCCTCCGAGCGACTCTGCAATTGAACCTCCCTGCGGAGGATGTAGGGTAAACTGTTCCAGCTCCGGTAAAACCCGCTTTATATCAAACCCCATCCGAGGAGCAGACTCTCTCCTGGACTGGTTAATCGAGCTCACACAGTTCCTATGGAGTTCTTTCCAAGGTTAGGCCGATTTCAGTTTGTTTGGGTTTCGTTTTTCTCCTGGTCGCTGTGCTTGCTTTGTCTCATCCAGAACTATTAAAAACACTCAAAGTCACATTTAGAAACACCGAAAGAAGCTTGGCAAGTCTCACGAGAAATCCTTTAATGAAAAAACCGAGAAAGACTTCCAGTCAAAACACCAAAAATAAAAGCAATACCAGCAGAGATGAAAGAAGAGTTATACTGATTATTACAAAACTATTTCTTTTTTTAGAAGTTTTTAGAATCAGATTGAAGTGAAACCGATGTAAAAAGACCAACTAAAATAATCCATTGCACTCGGAATCTGACCTCCACATGAATAACTTCAATCGATCTTGCATTAGGAGCTGGGAAGCAGGGCATTTTAAAAACGTGTCCCACTGACTGATCAATGCCTCCCTGATTTTTTAATCATATGCCCTGCCTGTCTGTCTGCGGTGGTCAGGGTTGCACCAGCACTGGCTAAGTCTACCCTTGTCCTAGACTTGACTTCAGATCTCTTTAAAAAACTGAAATCAGCCACAAACGGTCTGGAATCTCAAAGCAGGGATGGAAATAAGACTCCCATTGCATGGCAGTTTGATCCATTCCTGTTTTCACTATGGAGCCTAACAAGACACACCTGAGCCTGTTATACCTATACAGACTGGGGCTAATCAAGTTCATAGTAAAACCTGGAATGGGTGAAACTGCTGTGCAATAGGAGTCTTATTTCCAGCTCTGGAGTAGTTCACAGGTCCTATCAAAACACACGCTCAATTAAATACCAGCCACATTATAGCAGCAGAGTGGAGTAGTGTTTAGGGCTCTGGACTCTTGACCGGAGGGTCGTGGGTTCAATCCCAGGTGGGGGACACTGCTGCTGTACCCTTGAGCAAGGTACTTTACCTAGATTGCTCCAGGAAAAACCCAACTGTATAAATGGGTAATTGTATGTAAAAATAATGTGATATCTTGTAACAATTGTAAGTCGACCCGGATAAGGGCGTCTGCTAAGAAATAAATAATAATAATATATAAATAAATAAATAAAACTAAATAAGCAAATAAAATTAAGGGTGGATTAACCAGTGTCTAATAAGCTCTATCTTTTCACTAGAAGGAGTCTGCTCCAGCCTGTGTTACACGCGTCTCTGAAGAGAAAGCTGTTGACCTCATTGTCAAAACACCTTGGTACGGGCTTATCAAAAACACAGGAATGTTAGACGTTAAAAGGTTAAACAGAAAGACAATCCCCTTCCCTTCTCCACCCCTCCATCCCACTCGTTCCTCCCCTCCCAGCTGGTTTTCGTGGCCCTGCCTCTTTACTGTAAAACAGGTTTCTTTCCCTGCAGTCTCGTGACACAGGTGGGTCTGCAGAGAGGGGGGGAGACGCGATGACCAACAGAAAAAGAATCTTGATTCGCTGCAGCCTCCCTGCATTCTTCAGAGCCTCCGTCACAATGTCAAGCCCTGTTTGAAACAGGCTGCTGTGAATTCATCTGGCATTTCAAAAGAGTTTGCCTAAGATTACAAAAATTAAAAAAAAAACCCTGTAACAAACTGAACAAGCTGAATGACACACGTTTCCTCTGAAGACACGAAGCAATACAAATGTATTTTTATACAGCGCCCTCCCTTCACACCACAGACAAAATAAGAGCGCTCTATTTTGGCAGCGGTGTGGAGTAGTGGTTAGGGCTCTGAACTCTTGACCGGAGGGTCGTGGGTTCAATCCCAGGCGGGGGACACTGCTGCTGTACCCTTGAGCAAGGTACTTTACCTAGATTGCTCCAGTAAAAACCGTATAAATGGGGAATTGTATGTAAAAATAATGTGATATCTTGTAACAATTGTAAGTCGTCCTGGATAAGGGCGTCTGCTAAGAAATAAATAATAATAATTGTATATATATATGAGTGAAAGATTTCAGTTTGTTTAAGGTTCGATAGCCCTTTTGCAGAACACCCAGACACAAGATTTGAAGTTTTCAAGCACTTTCGTACGATTTTATTAAATTACAGAAATAAAAAGACAAACCAAAACAAAAGCCTAACTCCATTTCGGAGCACTAACTCAAACTTTTTTCTCTCTCCCTCACTAAATCTGGACGGCTAAGCCGTTTACCAGTAAAACAAAACAACACGCTTTCACAAACACGAACAAAAAGGTTCACACAGTATCTTTTCCACCCCCCGGTCTCTTCACTCTGACAGCCTCTCCCTTCACACCAACTGGAGGCTGCCCTGAACAAACATCGTGTCTCTGATTTATAGCTGCCTGCTAATTACAGGCAGGTGAACTAAAAATTATTAAAAACTAAAAATAATTACACCTGTGGCAGACCCACACATTGATCTGGCAGGGACAGAAAATAACCCCACCCCTGCCAATCAGAGACACATTTTCTTCAGGCAGGAGAATTATAAATAGTGGCAGAGTCAGGGGAGGAGAAAAATGTAGTTCAGGGGTTAGTACAAGACTACATTACCCAGAAGGCCTCAGGGCTATTAAGCAGACAATGAGGGACATCTGCTGGTAACTGAAGCAGGGCCAAATCTTTCTGGGACTGGTGTGGATCCAGTCTGGGTATGACAAGTGTGGGAAAACGGCACAGTGCTGGTTTTGTTACTGGAAAACGGTAGCCATCCAGTTCATTACTTTAGAACCAGAAAAGTTTAGTTAATGCTCCAGCTTGGGAGTTAGACTTTTGTTTTGTTCTGTTTGTAAGTCAGCAGGAATGCGCTGAACTACAGTTTGTGCGTCTGGGTCAACTGGTTTATGGGGGCAGACCAGCCTTGGCCAGGGACTTAACCACTATATATGATTTAAGACGATTCTTTGGAACAGCCAAGAAGAGTTCAGCATGTTCTGATCTCAAGGAAACGATAGGAGTTAGTCGCTCTTGGAGAGAGGATGGCCCGAATCCATGAAGGACCTTATTGGGTTGCTCACTGGTAGCCAACACAAGGCCCTGAGCTCTGGAGAAAGTCTGGCAGCTGCGTTCTGGACAAGCTGAAGACTTCTAAAGTTTATTGGCAGATATACCACCAAACAATGAATTACAGCAACACCTCTCAGTGTGACTCCTCTGAAGCAACTAAAAGTTTCCCTGATCAAAACGGATACAGCGTTCTTGCACAGAATCTTCAAAAATCAGGGGAAACTGTTGAAACGCATCCTCTAGAAAATCCTCACAATATTCTGCCAGCATGGAGGTCTGAAATCTCTTTCAGCTTCTGTCTTCAAACAGGCTCTCTAAACAGAGCTGCACAAACCGATTGTTCTGATCAAGCACTCCGCAGGTGAGGGTCTCTGCTGTCGATCGTGCTGATTTATCCATTCAGAGTGAAGAGTGAAGAAACAGCTGCTTGAGTTTGTGTGGATCGCTGTTCTCCCCAAAGTCTAAGAAAAGCAGCGACCCACACGAACCCCAGCAGCTGTTTCTTAATTCACTCTGAACAGGGAATCAGCCCGATCGACACCAGCCACCCTCTCTCTGAATAAATCGGTTCAAGAAAGTTTGACTGTTTTCTTCCTCCTACTTCATACTGTGTTTCTGTAAGGCAATCTTCAGGAATATTCACGTCTCCTGTATCTATTGGATGTGAATGTCGGAGGGGGGATCGCTGCAGCGCAAAAGCATTTCGCAGTGTCCTTCCTCATGCAAGGGCACTGCCACTGCAGCCAGCCCTGCCGCTGCTTCATGTCACACTGAAGCTCACACGGGAAAGGTTACCTCCCTCCCCCACTCTAACAGCGAACGTAAAGTTTGCAGACAGGTCAGTTCAGCTATAGGGAGCCTATTGATATGTACTGTACCCGGCATGCTGGCTCGGGGTACTGTGAACATAACTATTGATATGTACTGTACCCGGCATGCTGGCTCGGGGTACTGTAAACATAACTGGCATTCCTTCAACTGCCATGTTTCAAACAGGAGAGAAAGAGTCGCAGTGCTGGATTGAGCAATCAAGGGTCTCCCAGCGGGGAGAGAGGGAGAGAGTGAGGGAGGCAGGGGGAGAGAGAGAGAGAGGGAAGGAGAGAGAGACACAGGAGAAAGAGTTGCAGTGCTGGATTGCCCAATCACGGGTTTCCCAGCAGGGAGAGAGAGGGAGGGAGAGGGAGGGGGAGAGAGAGAGAGAGACAGAGAGGGAAGGAGAGAGAGACAGAGGGAAGGAAAGAGAGACACAGGAGAAAGAGACACAGAGCTGGATTGCGCAATCACGGGTCTCACAGCGGGGAGGGAGAGGGAGGGGGAGAGAGAGAGAGAGAGACAGAGAGGGAAGGAGAGAGAGACAGAGGGAAGGGAAGAGAGACACAGGAGAAAGAGACGCAGAGCTGGATTGCGCAATCACGGGTCTCCCAGCGGGGAGAGAGAGGGAGGGAGAGGGAGGGGGAGAGAGAGAGAGAGACAGAGAGGGAAGGAGAGAGAGACAGAGGGAAGGAAAGAGAGACACAGGAGAAAGAGACGCAGAGCTGGATTGCGCAATCACGGGTCTCCCAGCGGGGAGAGGGAGAGGGAGAGAGAGAGAGAGAGAGAGGGAAGGGGAGACACAGGAGAGAAAGATGCAGTGCTGGATTGCGCAATCACGGGTCTCCCAGCGGGGAGAAGGAGAGAGAGAGGGAGAGAGAGAGAGACATAGAGAGGGAGGGAGAGAGACAGACAGAGAGGAGACACACACACAGAGATAGGAGAGACAGGTGGAGAAACACAGAAGGAGGAAGAGAGAGACACAGAGACACCCCCACACACACAGAGTGGGAGGGAGACACAGGCACACACACACCCCTGGACTGTCTCAAACCATTCTGCAATGGGAGTCTTATTTATCATTATTATTATTAAGCTCACATAACTACTATAAAACCTGGGACTAGAGTATACTAGAGCCTCAGACACTGAAGAGGTAGCCTTCACAGCGCAGAGTCCCAGCGGGATTCCTGTTACACAGGCACCGAAGCGACGGATCTGGAACAGCAACGAGGGAAGGGATCAATGAAAAGAGGAACAATTCAAGATCCTTCCTGTTCACAATTATGTAACGCGTTCAACAGCAGATCTACACGGCTTCAAACAATTCCGGTTGAACAAGCAAACGGATTTTGTTTTTTTAGCATCGCAGTAAAAAGGGGCAGGGAGGTTTGAGGTGCGGTGCTACACAGCAACGTTACTCGCATGACAAAAAAAAAAAAAAAAACCCAACGAGGTTTTGAGTCCGATTACATAAGTATGCAAATCGAAGGGAGAGATGGAGGTCGAATGGTTCGCTGATGAAGCAGAGAAAGCCAACAGGAGGCTGAAGCCTGGTAGCAAGCTGCTTTCAACACCACTGGAGACTGTGTGACCCGGGGGTGGCTTAGCGTGTAGAGCTGTGGACTGGGAGCCTGGGGATCAAGTTAAATCCCAATTAATTTTTTTTTAAATATAATTTCAACAGATTTAAAAGGCTACATATTGCAGGTTTTTGTGTGTGTGCGTGTGTCCAAAAGTTTGTCATTCAGTCGCTGAACGCCTGGCTATAATCCACTTGCATGACCGCTGAGAGATGGTTTGGCACTGCAGACAGCTGTAGAAGAGAAAGCTTTTAACTATCGCTTCCTTATCAGTATAATGGTGCTTATGTTGTTGACACTGATTACAAACACAGAGAGCTTGTTCCGTGCGGCCTCAACAAAGCATACAGCAACGCTTTAATCAAAGAGACCGGAGAATCGCGTCACTTTCCTGCCCCCCCCCCCCCCCCCCGCTGTGGTATACTGGGAGCACAACTAACCAAAATTACAAAATGGAGCACCGACTTTTTGAATAACTTGCAATAGTGGCAGTGATCATATTAACACGTTTTAGAAAGTACTGCAGTTCTCGAATTTGATGACGCGTTAAGCCGAGGGCACACGAACCCGCGTGTGGTTTAGAACTGGGGTTTCAAGGAACTGGGGTTTCAAGAAACTGGGCTCACCAGGCAGGGAGACTTGGGGTTTCATACAGCAAACAGCAAACCTCAGACTAGGCCTCCTGGGACCAGGTTTCAAGCCGCTGTTTCTTTAAAAGCGGCTCCGTGTTCCCTCGGCTTTGTTAAGTCCATACATACGTGTGTCACCTCAAGTCACCTGCGTTTGGTGACGCAATTCTACAATAAGAGTGTTGCTGCTATGACGTAAAAAAAAAAAAAAAACGTTCTTTCGATTGAGATGATTTGAGAATACGTGATAATGTCGGTTCAGGGTGGGGGAGTTTAGCAAGACGTGATACTGAACTGACAGGGATGTCAAAGCGCTGACCGTAATAAATTAAGACAGGCGGAAAACTAAGAAGACCTTCAACCGTTAATAAATAAATAAATAAATAAATAAATAAATAAATACAAGATTGACGTTTATATTATTATTAAGGGGTATTATTGGTTTAGAAAAATGATATCATTTTTGTATCGAAGCAGAAATATAGGGAAGTCACGAGTTATCCTGTTGAAATTCATGTGTACGTGACAGAACTCAGATCAGCCCACAGAGAGCTGGTTTAATAGGAGATACGCTAGGATTACTACTAGACCCTGTCATCGCTGTCATTTGAAATACAATTTACCCTAATGTTACGGACATAAGGCTTTTCTCGGGTTCAAGCAAAACATATTCTTATTATTCCACTTATAATTAAAAAAAAAGTTAGTTCGCTTATTACATATATATATATATATATATATATATATATATATATATATATATATATATATAGCGTGTTAGATCGGAGTTATAACGTTTAGCACTACTGGTTACACTTGTGTTTAATATTTGTTTTGACGTTTGTATTTCAATGTAATCTATATAAAATTTAAACACAGACTCGTATTACAGAAGATTCACGTTCCATTCATTTACGTCGGTGCTTTTTATGAATGGTCAATCGGCGCGTAAGAGTCTTGAAAAGACGGTATTTGTCTGTGGTAGCATGCAAATATACCACTTGAAATGCAGTACATTATACTGTATTGTATGTAACTGTAACTTGGTCCCACGTTAGACTCAGGAAATACTGCATATCCGATCACGTGTTTATAACATTCAACTTTAAAAATGAAAACAAATAAAACTCTCGATGCGGACGTTACTTTCAATGCTGACTGTAGGCGACTTAATAATATTATTACAAGCACGTCCGAGTAGGTTAAAGTTGTTTTTTAATTACAGATGTCGGTAAGGACTATACGTCGTGCGTTTCCATTCAGATGTCTGTTAAAATGACAAACGAAGGAGACCACAGCGGAAAAGAAAAACCGACCGACTTGAAAATCCTCTGAATACACGCCAGAAAATAAAGCACATGGGCGCTGGCAAACTTTAAAATAAAAGCAGAGACAACCAATTTAAAAAATTAATTAAAAAATACACTCACCTTTTGTATCTGATCATGACTTAATTCCGTGAAAAAATACGCCAAAAGATGCGCAGCGATCATTTTCCACAGTGGGGAGAAAAAAATAAAATATATATATTTATAAATAAAGAAAGCAAAAATAAATTGTGATGTAAATCCGTCCGGGTTCCCTTCCTCTTTTTATTCTATATATAGATATTTTACAATGAAATAAATACTATCGGTATGGTTCGTCTCTCGCCTTTCCCACAACTGAGTGCCGGCTAGATTAATACAATGTGACGAGACTGAGTGTGTGAGTCTATCACATGTAACTCGAGCCTCCAATGACATCACACAATCCCACCCTTCTGATTGGCCGAGAGGAAGGTGTGTTGCGTGGCTTTAGCCGGCATTTCTTCCTAATTTGATAGAAAACCGGCCGGTGTTCTGGAAATCCTGTGCTTCCCTTCAAAATGGGCTACCCTGCGTTTTGATTCATTTGTAGCTCATTTGGAGAGGCAGGAATGGCAACACAAAATGGGCGCATCGTCCCAATTAGATATGCTAAACTGTATTTGCATTCAACGGTCACACACAACGAATCAAAATCGATGTTATTATTAGTTTATTTAGCAGACACCTTGATCCAAGGCGATTTACAGAGACTAGGGTGTGTGAACTATGCATCAGCTGCAGAGTCACTTACAACTACAATGAGTCAGTGGCTGAGGTGGGATTTGAACCGGGGACCTCCTGGTTACAAGCCCTTTTCTTTAACCACTGGACCACACAGCCTCCGATATATAATATACGACAGATAAAACCAAATACAATCAAAGTTAATACATTTAAGCAAAATGGTGCTTGCGCCGAAAAATGGTACTTAATTTTTTTGTAGGCGTGTCACAAAAAAAATGAATCACGCATGCGTAGTTTGTGCAAGTAGTTGAATACAGGGATGGAAATAAGACTCCTATTGCATAGCCGATTCACCCATTCCAGGTTTTAGTATGAGCTTAACCAACCACATTCTATAGGTAACAAGTTCAGGTGTGTTTTATTAATCGTAAAATCGTAATGGGAGTCTTATTTCCATCCCTGCATTACAACACACAGAGCGACTGAGTCACACAATCACACGGCACCTCTGTTGACTCTAGTGACACTGACACAGTGGTGGTGGAGGGGGGAGGGTCGGGAGAAACCATTAGGAACGTCTGTTGTATCTTAGTAGCCCATAGCAACGTGACACACACACGCACACACCACACGCACGCACGCACGCACGCACGCACACACACACACACACACACACACACACACACACACACACACACACACACACACACCACTGATGATTCATCTTCTCTTATGCACACGAAACCCTCCACATTTAAAAAGTCATGGATATAAAATGGAAAAAAAAAAAAATTCTATGAAAAATATATTTATTATGTGTCTACATATACTTCAAATGTTGGGTTTTTTTCAATAATTCTAGTTTGTTGTTTTTTTTTGGTGCTATATAAAAGCTGCATCTCCCTGCTGCCAGTCACACTGAGTCACAAGGCCACCTACGCACGAGCTAGAGGTTTGGAAGTTCCCGGTTCAAAAAGGCATCTTAACAATATTGCACAGTAGCGCATTTATGATATTAATGAGTAAACGATAGGGTAGTAAATTATTAACTAAACCAGCTTCTGTTAAATTAAGATTTGCAACAAGGAATCACAGACCGCCCTGTACCTCTCACAGCAAAATACACAAACCAATACAAAAAACCCAAGGCAATCAGATTTGAAGCTACCTGCACTATAATTACACTTTGCTGTGCTTTTACTACTGGAAACATTTATAACCCTCAATATAAGTCACTCATTATAACAGGGATGGGAATAAGACTCCTATTGCACAACAGTGTCACCCATCCCAGGTTTTATTACCAGCTTGATTAGTTAATGTGTGTCTAAGCAACAAGCTCAGGTGTGTCTTATTAAACTCCTAGTGAAACCAGGAATGGATCACACCGCTGTGCATCCCTTATTTCCATCGTGTGCAAGCTGGGGGTGTTTTGCATGTTTTGTTTTTTGGTGTTTTGCTTTACCGTGTTTTCACTGAGCTTTATCACACTTTATTACAGTGCTAAACCTTTATAAAAGGGTCCCAGAGATTTGTGAATCTGTGCTAAGAGTTTCTTCCTTGTGATGCAATTTTAAGTTCACTGCAAGTTGGTCATTAGCTCAGGTCACTGGCCCACACTGTCTATGTCTTGTCAGCACTGATAAGCTGCCTGCGTGCTGTTTTGTCTTATACCGCTGTCATCTGAACTCTCCTAGTCTCAGCAAACAACTGGCCTTGGGTCCGTCGCAGAGGCTAAAATAAAACAGGATGATCCGTGTGAAAGATCATTGCTCCAGATTGTGTCTAAATCCACTGTCTTCCCAAATTCAGACTACTGACTCTCTCTGCTGACATTTGCTCAATATAAATGTTCTCCTAGTAAAAGCACAGCAAAGTGTGATAAAGCACAGTGAAATAGGTAAGCATTGTAAAGCACAGAGAGGGATGGTAAAGCATAGGGAAGCATTGTAAAGCACAGAGAGGTGTAGTAAAGCATAGGGAAGCATTGTAAAGCACAGAGAGGTCTGGTAAAGCATAGGGAAGCATTGTAAAGCACAGAGAGGTCTGGTAAAGCATAGGGAAGCATTGTAAAGCACAGAGAGGTCTGGTAAAGCATAGGGAAGCATTGTAAAGCACAGAGAGGTCTGGTAAAGCATAGGGAAGCATTGTAAAGCACAGAGAGGTCTGGTAAAGCATAGGGAAGCCTTGTAAAGCACAGAGAGGTGTGGTAAAGCATAGGGAAGCATTGTAAAGCACAGAGGCATGGTAAAGCATAGGGATGCATTGTAAAGCACAGAGAGGTCTGGTAAAGCACAGGGAAGCATTGTAAACCACAGAGAGGTGTGTGTGAAAGCCTGGTTATAATAATAATAATAATAATAAGCCACGATAAATGCACAATGCACAAGCATAAAAAAACTGCACATGTACTGTAGTTAACTTGTTGTGTCGGTGTTCTGAGGTTTATCGTGGGTCTATCTGTTTTATCTCTGCAGGAAGCTATGCGGTGTACACTTGATGACCGCGCGCGCTTTAAACTGTTTATACAGTTTAGCATCTGCAGATATTCTGGGAGACACACGCGGCCGTCCCTGCATCCTCTCTCACTCTAAACAACACGTATAATACTGATACGTTATATTAGTGTTACCATTGTCGCCGTTATCGTCGTTGTTGTTAAACACCGCTGATTTTGTTCCAATCCTGTTTATCAAAAAACACCATTCAATCACTGTTTTCATTTTGTGAATATTATATGGACATCAGTGTGGAGTAGTGGTTAGGGCTCTGGACTCTTGACCGGACGGTCGTGGGTTCAATCCCAGGTGGGGGACACTGCTGCTGTACCCTTGAGCAAGGTACTTTACCTAGATTGCTCCAGTAAAAACTCAACTCTATAAATGGTTAATTGTATGTAAAAAAATAATGTAATAGTATATAAAAATGATGTGATATTTTGTAACAATTGTAAATCGCCCTGGATAAGGATGTCTGTTAAGAAATAATAATATATGGGTTTAAATACATAGCCACAAAATTAGTTTATTTTTCCAAAGAAAGTAAAGAACACAAATACAGCTAACATAAAAAAAACAGTCCAATAGACTAATATGAATATACTATAATTGTAAGATATGTTTGTTTATTATATATAAGTACTTTTTACAGAATCAAGGGTTTTGCGGTGCGCCTAACCGGTACTAAATGCTACAACACGATTTTACTGTGAACCGTTACATTACTAAATAATAATCACTTTTTTACACAGAGAATTGTGAGGGTCTGGAACCAACTCCCCAGTAATGTTGTTGAAGCCGACACCCTGGGATCCTTCAAGAAGCTGCTTGATGAGATTCTGGGATCAATAAGCTACCAACAACCAAACGAGCAAGATGGGCCGAATGGCCTCCTCTCGTTTGGAAACTTTCTTATGTTCTTGTGTTCTTATGTTCTTATAAAGCACTTGGTACAACAGAGATGGAAACAAGACTCATGTTGCATAGAAGTTTCATCCATTCCAGGTTTTACTACAAGCTTGATTAACCACAGTGTGTCTAGGTAAGAAGTTCAGGTGTGTCTTATTAGACTCATAGTAAAACCAGGAATGGATCAAACTGCTATGAATGGGAGTCTTATTCCCATTCCTGTATAGGCCATGTGATGTGATGTTTTTGTTTGACAGTCTCTAAAGATTTTACTGACAAAACTGCTTAATATATTCAAATGGAAGTACTGAACCCATTCATTGTTTGATATGATTATGTTTACTTGAGTTACATTTTTATAAGCCATTATTAATAACATTACTAAACACACAAGATGCTCCACAGATATTTTGTACATTTTCCTACAGATTCGGGCTGCCTCAAGTAATCCGTTTCCAGGGACCAGCGTTGGAGACACTCGTGTCTAAATGACCGAAAGATTAAAGGGAAACTGTAGGATGGGTGGAGCTAGCCGGGTTGAAAGGTCACGCTGTACCACATGATGGCAATGGAAAGAGGAAGTCACTTCAGTGCTGGCGGTTAGGGTTTTCCCGACAAGCCTCTCCAAACCAGGTAAAGGCAGATTTTGAGAACTCAATACTGAAGCAACTGAACTCAGAGCCATGCAGACCGCAAACATTAGAGAATATTAACACTGGAAGCAAGTGCAGCTCTCAGGAGTTGTGTTTGTTCCACAGCAATCGCAGAGCTCATATCCCGTGCAGTTTCTCCACCTTGCGGCATTTCACCATTCCAGCACGACTTCACGAAATCAGATTGCGAACAACTCACGCAAATCTCTAAGCACTCCCTGTTCTGAGATGCCAAGCCTACGTAGATATTTAAGAATTGCGCAGACAAGTCTCAAAGTGCAAACCTACAGCCTCAAAAATGCCATTATGGATTATATTAAAATGTTATGATGATTCTGCAATACAGAGATTGAACTGCTCCCTCCACCCCCCTGAGAGAAAGGGTGCTCCCTTCAGTCCAGTCCAGGGCAGGCTTGAGGCATGGAGACTGAACTGCTTCCTGTCTCCCTCACCCCCCTGAGAGAAAGGGGGCTCCCTCCAGTCCAGTCCAGGGCATGCTTGAGGCATGGAGACTGAACTGCTCCCTCCCTCCCTCACCCCCCTGAGAGAAAGGGGGCTCACTTCAGTCCAGTCCAGGGCAGGCTTGACGTATGGAGACTGAACTGCTCCCTCCCTCACCCCCTAAGAGAAAGGGGGCTCCCTCCAGTCCAGTCCAGTCTAGGGCAGGCTTGAGGCATGGAGACTGAACTGCTCCCTCCCTCACCCCCTAAGAGAAAGGGTGCTCCCTCCAATCCAGTCCAGTCCAGGGCAGGCTTGAGGCATGGAGTCTGAACTGCTCCCTCCCTCACCCTCCTAAGAGAAAGGGTGCTCCCTCCAATCCAGTCCAGTCCAGGGCAGGCTTGAGGCATGGAGACTGAACTGCTCCCTACCTCACCCTCCTAAGAGAAAGGGTGCTCCCTCCAATCCAGTCCAGTCCAGGGCAGGCTTGAGGCATGGAGACTGAACTGCTCCCTCCCTCCCTCACCCCCCTAAGAGAAAGAGTGCTCCCTCTAGCCCAGTCCAGGGCATGCTTGAGGTATGGAGACTGAACTGCTCCCTCCCTCACCCTCCTAAGAGAAAGGGTGCTCCCTCCAGTCCAGTCCAGTCCAGGGCAGGCTTGAGGCATGGAGACTGAACTGCTCCCTACCTCACCCTCCTAAGAGAAAGGGTGCTCCCTCCAATCCAGTCCAGTCCAGGGCAGACTTGAGGCATGGAGACAGGACGCTGGTTTTAGAATTCCTAGGCAACTACTTTGTGGCCCAGATAGAAAGACTCCGATAGCTATTAACTGCACGGTCTTGCGTCACGTGTCTGTTAGCATTGCGCTGCTCAGCAGTACAGTATAGCTGTGCGCTGTTGTATAACGCATATAACTCGAGGGGCGCGCTAGCTGTTGAATTACGGGAAGAAAATCTATCTGATGCATTTAAAATAAATGCTGTGTCATTCAACACTGTGCGCTAGGATTTCAACGTTTTTAAAATGGACAGGACTTTTCATTATCATACTGGTCTTAGTCAGCTCGCCCTGTTGTTATAACTAACTCGCTTTTCCCGAAGCGCTGGTAATTAAAACGCAATTCCTGCTTAATTGACCGGCGAGCCGAGTCTAGACGAAGCCGATGGTTAAACAGGACAGAGCGCTTGTCCACTACAAATGCTGGACGACTGCCAAAACCTAACAGGAAGAAAAAACCTGTTCGGGATTATCAGATGACAGCCTCTTTCACAGTGGATAACAATACTGTGAGATCGTCCTACGGGTGTTTGGTGCTGCTGCAGGTCAGTTAGCCAGCCCGCCTGAGAGCGCCTGACAGAGGGATACTGTGTGGGCGGAACCCGCTTGCTAGAACGGCACTGAACCGGACTCGAGACTAAAAGAGCATAGCCGACAAAAAGTCTTTTGTTTCGTTAACAATAGACAGGAAAGCGATCTTTTACATTCGCACTGTCATTATTATTTAGCAGATGTCTTTATCCAAGATGACAGAGAGGTTAAGTGACTTGCTCAGGGTCACACACAGTGAGTCAGTGAGTGAGCTGGGATTTGAACCGGAGACCTCCTTGTTACAAGCCCTTTTCTTTAATCACAGGACCACCCATCCCCCATCACCCCCAACCCCCAACCCCCCTCCAACCCCCCTCCAACCCCCAACCCCCAACCCCCAACCCCCAACCCCCAACCCCAATCTGCTAAAATATTTTCTTACAAAAGTATTTATAAAGTTTTCTAAAAAATCCAAACATTTTTTAAAGAAAAGTCTAGACGTACATGGATATGATTTTCCTATATATTGAGTTATATTGTAACAAATTTCAATGCAAATTTTGTCCGATCAGCTAGTTATCATTGCCATAAGAGCGGGCAGGGTGGAGCGAGGAGAGCATGAGAGAGGGAGAGAGAGGGAGAGAGGAGGGAGGGAGGGAGAGAGGGGGGAGCTGAATTAGATCACACAGCATGTTTAATTGGAAACATGCTAGGAGAGACAGAGACGTGCAGCCCTGCACACAGCAGCATCCCAGCCAGTGCATTGAGGGGATTAGAGAAGACACTGTGCAAACCAGCAGGACAAACACACACACACACACACACAGATACACTGATACACAGACACTCACACACACTGATATACAGACACTCACACACACACTGATACACAGACACGCACACGCAAGGATACACAGACACGCACACTGATACATAGACACGCACACACACTGACACATAGACACGCACACACACTGATACACAGACACGCACACACTGATACACAGACACGCACACACACTGATACACACACACACACACTGATACACAGACACGCACACACACTGATACACACACACACTGATACACAGACACGAACACACACTGATACACACACACACACTGATACACAGACACGCACACGCACACGCACACTGACACATAGACACGCACACGCACTGATACACAGACACGCACTGATACACACACGCACTCTCTCACACACACACTCTCTCACACACACACACTCTCACACACTGTCTCTCTCTCTCTCTCTCTCTCTCTCTCTCTCTCTCTCGCTCTCTCTGTCTCTCTCTCTCTCTCTCTCTCTCTCTCTCTCTCTCTCTCTCTCTCTCTCTCTCTCTGGCAGTTCCAGTTCCAGTGCTCTTGTGTTCAATTGTAATTCCAGTGATGCTGCAGTAATTACGATTCGAATTACAATTACACTATAAAGCAACATAAACGCCTGCACACACGAACATGCGCACTCACTCTGTGTGTGTGTGATGCAACTACAATTGCATCCTCGACACAACCGTTTTCTTTAATGTTTATTTATTTATTTGTTTTTTAAACATAATGATTTCTGATAATGGTTCATATTGCATTTTTTTTTTTGCTCAGTCTCTGTTCAGGTGCTTTGACAGGGGCCGGTTGCAAAAAGCACGTCAGGATACATTCTCCCTTAACTACACTTAAGGGCTCAACTAAAAGGAAATAAACTCAACCCTGCCTTGCATAAAAAAAAAACAGTTTTCTAAAAATCTAAAACGTTTTTAAAGAAAATCCTAGGCCTACATGGGGATGATTTTTTTTTGCTTCTAATGAGTTAAATTGTAACAAATTTCAATGCAAATTGTGTCTGATCAGCCTTCCCGAGATATAGCCTTGGCTAGTTATCATTGCCATAACAGAGGGCAGGGTGCAGACCCTTGTGCCGATCTAGCCTCTGTTGAGAATATCTAAGGAAGGCGGTTCAGGGGAAAGCACGCTGGGGGCTGGTTTCACAGCACTAATCAGGGTTTATGAAACCGTTCGTAATAAGACTCACAGTATTGTAGTGTTTTCAGTACCAATTGCTCGGTATGACTCCAAACAGCATTAAAAAAACCATCAAAGGCAATGAAAAAACAAGACAATGACATCTAGATTCGCGGTGTTTAGATCAATTGAATATCATTGAATCACTTAATACTGCTATTGCAGAAAAGGAAATATCAGCTCATTTGAGACACCTGGTGGCCATTCTCATGTACTGCACACAGACTGTAGCACTATAATACAAGCCTAATTGTGGTTGCACAACAACTGCTATTATAATAATAATAATAATAATAATAATAATAATAATAATAATAATAATAATAATATATTATTAGTAGTATTATTATATGTCGCAGTGCGTGCATTTTCTTACAATATACTGGTTTCACGTCACGTTGAATTCAATCCGTTCTTTTACCTGTCATTTCTCTACTAGGTTGTTTCCTGCGAGATTGATTCACGTTTCAAATGCCAAGCCAATCGCCGCTTGACACAGGTGTGCTGCACCTCAGGTTGGATTCTGGGAAATGTAGTCTTTTAACTCACAGTATTAAGAACTCTCCCGGCGCTGGAGCCTTGGCAAAACTACAACTCCCTAAATGCAACAACTCCTTGAAACAACACTTCACACCTGAAGCGCTGAGATACACCTAGCCTATCTAATTTCTCAATTAGCAATATATAAATTAGGCGGCTCAAACTGGTAAACGCGTATTTGCATAAACTGAACAACTAATTAAGAAGACCGTTAACTAATTTAAATTGCTCATATGCACCGGGGGTGTCGGTGCAGCGAGACGGTGGTCGTTTTTGTAAGCGATAAAACAAATAATCATAAAACACACAATACTAAGAAGTAAAATTGAATATTTCTGTATGGTTGGGATTGGCATGGCTGTGGGTCGGCTGCCTCCCGCCTCTATCCTGTGCACTCCCGAAGCGGAGCTGATGCAGGACGTGTTGAGCGACACCTGCGGCGGCGGGGTCGTTCCTGTCCCGGCCACGGTCACTAAGCTGAAGCGGGGACCGGCCGGGGAGTACCGCTCGACAGAGGACTGGCGGGACATAGTGAAAAGACGACACCTTGCGAACGCCAAGGAAAGACAGCGGGTGAGTCTGTATTTAATATATATATATATATATATAATGTATGTGTGTGTTAAACCGCTGCTACTTCACGTACTGTTACCTGTATTATGCGTTTTCAACTGTATTTAATGTACCATTTTATGTATAATACTACTATAATGTGTTAAGCGGCACATTCCACTGTATTTAATTTTTTCAGCTTTTAAAGTATTATGGATTTTCTTGTTACTGCATCTTGTAAAGCACTTTGATAGTGGTCCGCTATGAAAGGCGCTATATAAAATAGATTGAAAACCAGGACTGGCTCAAACTGCAGTGGGTCGTATTATTATTATTATTATTATTATTATTATTATTATTATTATTATTATTATTATTATTAATAATAATAATAATAATAATAATAATAATAATAATAATATCTGCTCACCGACTGAATGTAAAACCTGGCCTGGTTCTTAAACGGCTTGTAACAGTCTAATTCCATCCGTTGTATTTATTACATTTCTTTCCCTTTTTTTTTTTTTTTTTTTTTCAGATTCGTAATCTCAACAGCGGCTTTTCGACTCTGAAAACCATCGTGCCGCTCATCCCCCGGGACCGCAAGCCCAGTAAGGTGGACACGCTGAAGGCCGCCACGGAGTATATCCGCCTTCTGCACAGCGTGCTGGACCAGAGCGGGGGGGCCGAGGTACAGCGCGGGGAGAGGAGGGGGCGACAGGGGCTGGAATCACTCCGTCTATCTCTCGAAAAATTAAACATTTTGAAATCTAACATGAAACACTTTACTACTGTTATGGCTTCTGGTAGTGTTTTGGGTTTTTTTTTAATCATTTTGTAGTTTTTGATATAATTGGTGTGACAATCCTAAAATTATAGGGCGATGCAAAAACTTTTGGCTATAGACGCACACAGCGGTGTGCACATGTATTACAACACCAAGATCTGTCATCGTTATCCTTCATATACCCGCCTGCATCTCAGTAATCAGTGATATAGAAACACACCCGTGTGTGAATGTTCGACCGCTTTGTGCTTTAATCAGGTATCTTAAACAACTTTTAAAGTCGTGCATTTGACCATTTCTGGCTAAGTGTTCCTAAACTATGCATAATCAGGACGGGGGTCACTTCCTGTCTTACAATTCCAGTTCCTTTATTAAAATCAATTCCAAAATTCCTTTAACTGCTTTTATTTGAAGCTAATTTAATTCAGTGACTTCAATGCAAGGCATCTGTTGCCACTGTTAGAAGCTCACTTTAGCAGAAGGCTGCCGATTGCAATTTTGAGCAATGATGTGCTGGAATTGATTAAAAGGGAACGGGAATTGATTTTAAAAAGGACCCCACCCCTGTCCATAAACACTCTAGTCCTAAATTTAGAAACTTCATAGTCAGTTGCAATATTCTTAAAGCCTTTCTCTTTTGAGAGTTTCTTGGAGTGTCTAAAACATTAACCTCTCCCCTCCCGGCCGGGTTTCTGTGCAGCAGCTGGAGAGCGGGGTGCCGACAGAGAGGAGGGACGCTCTGACCTGCGCTGTCCCAGGGAGCAGCCTGCCGCCCCCCCAGCCTGGCAGCGTGTTCATCCGGGCTCCGGGGCCCCTGACCGAGCTGGAGGGCCACGCCCTGCTGCTGAGGAGCTGCGCGCTGCCGACGTACATCATCCAGATCCAGCCGGACCGCAGCCTGGTAACGCCTCTACCTACAGATTTAGTAGTAATATTTATCCAAAGCAGTTGTGATGCAGAGTCACGCATCTGTTAAGCCCTGAAGGTACACGAGGAATCGAGCGCTGCTTGTTCAAAATGTTTCTTCAAATCCATTGCGAGAGCGACTCTAGCATCATGAGGAGTGTTAGCGTCATGGTATCTGTGGGACTCGTACCTTGAAGGGTTAACCACACAGCGCTAATCATTTTGTTTCGTCTTTTCTTATTTAATTAATATTCTCCACTCCTATTTCAGTTATTCCAGTCTAATAAATGAAGGGGGTCGCTTTGCTCCAATATTAGCTTGTGTGAATCGCAGCCTCAAAGGTAAGTAAATGTCTTATTTTATGAATACTTTTACCAGCCCTTTTAAACAGTACGTGCAATTTCAAAGTCTTGGGTATTTCGGTATTTTAAACATGGTTTGTGTGTTGTGATTTTTAGACCAGTGTTTGACTCGGAGTCCCCGGGCTGAGGCGTGGGCCCCTCCCTCTCTGCCTCCTCCTCCTCCCCCCGATCCCGCACCGCATGACGTCACTGCTCCTTTGCTTGGAAACGGATTCTCGCATCAGAAATAAATGGATCACTTTAAAATGCGAGGATGCAAACTAAACGAGGAGTCAGCCGGATGTCTTGTCCCGTACATGCTGGATAGTAATGATACCGTTTTTCTATTGACAAACGTCGTAAAATTAAGTTGTCATGAACTGGTACTGTTCATTTTTGTGTGTATAAATGTGTTTTTCACTCCTCTGTAGAAATGACCTCTTAGTCTAGTGGGGCCCCGGGTGATTGTCCTGGTTGCTGGCCCCTAAAACCAGCTCTGCAGCCGACACAAACGAGCCACGTTGAGTTTCTGTTCACCTGTTATTTTTCATGTGTTCAGTGACAGTGAGCTGGAGAATGTACCTTTCTACATTTAAAGGAACCTATTGCATTTATTTTGTATAAAAGAAATGGCAATGTTTTTCAACTGTGGGACGGCTGCTGTGTTTTTTTTTTTTTTTTTTGCAATATAACTTATTGATCTGTACACGGAGCACTTACCAGATGTGAACTTTTTTTTTCATGATGAATGAATTCTAATGTATGTATAGACCACGTTATTTAATTAAAAAAAATATAAATCTGTATTAATGGTCCCTTACTTTTTTATTTTATTTTTTTTTTGGGGGGGGGGGGGGGGTTGATTCATCCAACCTGTCGTCACATTAGACGTTATCGATCTAATACCAGTCCATTAACTAATCAAATACCCCTTTATTGATTACCGCTGTAGAAAAATCTCTCTCCCTTGCGAATTTATAAATGGCAGCAATACCACTCTGCGCCAGCAGAGGGCGGTATCTCCACCAAACTCATACCGGGAGACATTCTCATCAATTCTGTTCAGTCAGAGGGATTTAACTCGCCTGTGTGTCTGCTGCTGCTGTTCTAGCGATGCTGTGCAGGAGCGCATCAGTGTAGCTTGAATTCTAGACAAGGAAAAAACACGTTATGTTTTAATATTAACCAAAAAGATCAAATATCTAGGCATACACTGTATTCCATGAGTGCCGCAGAGCCGGCAATTGATGCTGTTCGTTCTTCAATTATGCTGTTTTTCTATTGAGGGGGGGTAATTCACAGGCGTGGCATCTGAGGCGATTCTACGGGATACGGGCAGATCGGTGGAAAAACGAGTCCACAATAAGGGAACTTCATTAACAGACCTGCATTTTCATAATAAACAGTAATCGCTAGATCAGGAACCGTTTCATTACACATACCGTTCAGAAGATCAGGCCGTGTCTTACGGTGATGCAGTGAGCAGGTAAGTGTGAAATATATCCATGCTTTGATTTATTCTGACCGTGATATGCAGGGTCTCTCAGGCAGGGAAGAGGAGGGATTAGCGTTTGTTGTGATGGTTGTTATTCAGAGTCTGTTCCAAATAACATCGAATTTTATTAAATCATATTTAATCGTGTATTGCTAAATTTAATACATAATTATATAACTACTGTACTAATGAGTTCTTCAAAATAAGCGTACATTAGACTACAGTAAAACTGTCTTTGTCCGACTTGTATTGTGCTAGAATATATATATATATATATATATATATATATATATATATATATATATATATATATATATAATTACACACACGTTTTTCGGGTGTATATACGTTTTTTTTTTTAGGTATTTCTTACCTCGACTCTTTCCCCATAGGCCGAGGTCAAGTTTATTTCGGTAAGTGATGCGAGACCGAGCGAGAGGAAGCGGTGTGCTCGATTCACAACAGCCGAAGCGCCGCTGTGTCGAAACATAATCCTTTTGTTTGTTTTATTAACCCAGTCATAATGCTGGATGACGCACGATTCATGGTTTAAAATATTATCAATATAGTTAAATAAATCCAATAAAATAAATACACGCAATTGCTTGGCTATATGTGTTTTTGTTTTAAAGACAAAAACACATTTTAAAATAGATGCCTACAATTTGCTACCGTGTTTGTAACGATATGATAAATATTTTAATCAATTTATTTGTTCAATATACCGAGTTTTCACAAATATCACTTCACTAGACTAACGGCAATACACCCATTGTTCAAACTGATATTTTGACGTCAGATATTACAAAGAAATGACCATAATGTCATTGGCTAGTTTTTGTGACACTGTGCTTTGCAATAATATAGTTTGGATATTAGTAACTAATTCAGTAAATGCGCAGTCCGTTCCTGTGGGGACGCGGCTCTCCGTTGTTCGTGGTGCTGATGCTGAGGCGCGGTTGATCCGGGCTGGTTGCCTCGGTAGCGGAGCCCGGAGGCTGCAGGGCTCAGAGCCGAGGGAGCCGTGCCTTGAAAGTGAAACGCCGCTCGCTGTTCTTTGTCGCCTCGCTGTGTGGGGGCTGGCGGCGGCACTGTTGGTTCAGTCGCATTATTTAATTGTGTGTCTATAGGGGTTAAGAGAGCTCTGTTTTGATCCTTCATTAAGTAAACGGCGGCTGTGTTCGTGTTTGTTGCTTAATCACGATAGCTAGTTTTAAATCGGGCACGGTGACTGCATTGTTTGAATAAGTAATGTTGATGCACTTCGTGGTTTGCACACACCGGCTCTTTGGTAGGCTCACGCATCACTTTGTGTTTCGATGCAGTCTGGCAGTGTCTAAACATTGCACAGAATCGTCCTGATAAGGCAACCTAGATTTATTTTTAGAGGCGGTAGTGCTTATCCATCTTCAGTATTGTATCCTTGCAACAGCACAACAAAAATAAGTGAACTTGCTTCATTTTTAGAGTTATGTACCTTAAATCAATTAAACACACCCTCCAATTCTCTCCTTAACTCTTTACCTTGCAATGGGGAAACTTTTCACTAAACTCACTTGCTAAAATAATTAATGAAAAAAAATCATTATAATTCTAGTTAATAATAATCCTAGTTAGGAGGCTGTGTGGTCCAGTGGTTAAAAAAAGGGCTTGTAACCAGGAGGTCCCCGGTTCAAATCCCACCTCAGCCACTGACTCACTGTGTGACCCTGAGCAAGTCACTTAACCTCCTTGTGCTCCGTCTTTCGGGTGAGACGTAGTTGTAAGTGACTCTGCAGCTGATGCATAGTTCACACACCCTAGTCTCTGTAAGTCGCCTTGGATAAAGGCGTCTGCTAAATAAACAAATAATAATAAGGATTAAGAAGATGAAACAGAATCCTGTTTTTTTTCTCTAAGCCTTTCATTTCAATAAGCCAGGTGATCATCAATCGTGCAGTTTTATTTTTTTCTGTGTCAGTCTCTCAAAACGTCTTCTGCCCCAATCACTCAGCGCTGCGCTCTGCATTAAACTTTAAAGAGTTTTTCCTTCTCCCTGAATCACCAAAATCCGGAGCCTCTGTTTTTACAGCATTCAGCGAGTGGGTGCGTTCTATCTTAAAGAGAGAGAGAGAGAGAGAGAGAGAGAGAGGGGCTGAAGGGGAACCTGACTCCCAAATAAAGTTGTGTTACTTTTATAGTCCCGTCAATAAATGCAGAGCTAGGTGTGTTGCAGGGGGGAACAGGTTAGGGGTTACACTCTGGGGTACTTGGAGGTACAAGGATGGCAATAAGACTCCCACTGCACAGCAGTTTCACCAGTTCCAGGTTTCGGTTTAATAAGACACCCCTGAGCTTGTTCCCTAGACACACTGGGGCTAATCAAGCTGGTATTAAGGCTCCTATTGCATAGCAGTTTCAATCCATTCCAGGTTTTACTGTGAACTTGATTAGCCACAGTGCAGAGGTAACAGGATCAGGTGAGTCTTATTAAACTCATCGTGAAACCACCCGACCCCGCCCAGGGGTAGTAGCCAATGAGATGCCTGGAAATAAAAAGCCAATTTTCTATGTATTAATACTACAAGGAACTCGGGGGTTAATTTGATTAGTTTTTGGATATTTAGATTCTGCAGTTGGAGATTTCAGTGTGGAGAGATTGAGTCCTGCAGGCAGGCAGGGAGAGAGGCAGACAGACAGACAAGCAGGCAGGCAGGCAGGCAGACAGACAGACAGGCAGGGAGAGAGGCAGGCAGGCAAACAGTCAGTCAGACAGACAGACAGGCAGTCAAGGAGACTGGCAGGCAGTGACAACAGTTCTGTACTCTCTAAAGTGACCATGCTGTCCTCCTTTTAAGGTGACTTTGTTTACAGCTTTTTAATTGGCCGGTGGTTTCATTTTTGGCTGGAGCACTTTAGCATAAACTGGGCGGGACTTATCTTGTGTGTGTTTAGCGGTCACGTGTGTGTGTGTGTGTGTGTGTGTGTGTGCGAGCGTGTATCTCTCTCTCGTGCGAGTGCAGGAGCAGGAGAAAGGGTCTTGGATTACCTGAAGCAGTTTAGAAAGAGAGACAGCTCTGGTATGTATTGCACTAGCTAGCACTCACAGCAGATTAAGGGGGCTGTAATGCACACTTTCAGCTGAGCATGTTAGAGAAGATAGCATCTCCTAAATAGTGTTTTCAGTCAAGACCTCTTTACTGAAAATGAGAGGTTTTAATCTTGACACTTGCTATTGATTGATTGATCACCCGATCTATGATTGATTAATCGATTAGTCACACCTGTTTGCTTGTGATATGAAATTGCATTGAACGACAGTGTAATACAATGCATCAACATAATGCTTATGTCCTGCAGATGTTTCATAATGCATGCTATTCTTTATTATGCATATATTTACTTTAATGTGTTTGTAAATGTTTGCTTAAGTGTGATTTGGAGGTTCGCCAAGCTCTCTAGAAATACCCTTGGCCGTTTTTCAAAATTTGTTTTTCACAAGTATTTTTTTTTTTTTTATACAGCGTTCAGGTAGACAAGATTAATCGATCAGTTATTATTTAATCGATCAAAGCCCGCAGGTGTGATTAATCAATGAATCATCTATTGATTTAAAACCCCCTAAAACATCCATATTGAGGGGAGATAATCCGTGCTGTAAAAATACAAAAAAATAAAAATAAATCCATCTGTAGCTAATCAGGATGCAGGCTGATCAAATCGATAAATACAGTTATCATTTTAAAGGGAGTTTCCGTCATAATTTATTGAAACAAGTGTAACGCAGCTAGCAGAGAACTACAGCAAGAACTCACCCAGGCAGGAGCTGGGAGAGAGGCGGGGAGGCAGGGAGAGAGGGAGGATGGGGACAGGGTGGGGTGTGGCGCGTTTGATTATCTCCACTGTGCAGAGCAGCGTTTCAACTGCCATGGGACTGACATCAGCTCATAGCAAGCAGGCAGGCGAGGGAGGGTGCCAGCCGGGGAGGAGGGATCGTTCTAGTACCCTGCTGTGGAGCAAAAGAACAAACACAAAAATAAACTAGTTTAACTCGTGCTCCCTTATAAAAGTTTACTGCTGTATTTTTGGAGCTTCGCCCCCTGCTTTTCACAAGGTTATACTCTGTGTGTATCATAGTTTGTCCTGGTTTGCATGTTTATTAATATGCTTTACCAGACCTCTGTGCTTTACAATGCTTCCCTATGCTTTACCAGACCTCTCTGTGCTTTACAATGCTTCCCTATGCTTTACCATACCTCTCTGTGCTTTACAATGCTTCACTATGCTTTACCACACCTCTCTGCTTTACAATGCTTCGCTATGCTTTACCAGACCTCTTTGTGCTCTACAATGCTTCCCTATGCTTTACCATACCTCTTTGTGCTTTACAATGTTTGCCTATGCTTTACCAGACCTCTCTGTGCTTTACAATGCTTCCCTATGCTTTACCACACCTCTCTGTGCTTTACAATGCTTCCCTATGCTTTACCAGACCTCTCTGTGCTTTACAATGCTTCACTATGCTTTACCATACCTCTCTGTGCTTTGCAATGCTTCCCTGTGCTTTACCATGCTTTCACTGTGCTTTATTACGCTTTGCTGTGCTTTTACAAAGGGAAACTTTAAGGGTTAGCAACTAAAATAAAACGATAGTAGCAGGTAGGAGCTATTGTTTTATTCCTCTTAGTTACAAATGTTCAGAAAAAAAGATCCAATGCACGCAGGAAGAAACACAGATATATACATGATAGGAGGCTCGGTGGTCCAGTGGTAAAAGAAAGGGACTTGTTGTTACCAGGAGGTTCAAATCCCAGCTCAGCCACTGACACACTGTGTGTGTGACCGACCCTGAGCAAGTCACTTAACCTCCTTGTGCTCCGTCCTTCGGATGAGACGTAAAACAAACAAGGTCCTGTTGGAAGTGACTCTGCAGCAGCAGTTGTTGATGATGGATAGTTCACCCCCTAGTCTCTGTAATTCACTGTGGATAAAATCGTCTGCTAAATGACTAATTAATTTATTTATTTCTTAGCAGACGCCCTTATCCAGGGCGACTTACAGTTGTTACAAGATAACACATTATTTTTACATACAATTACCCATTTATACAGTTGGGTTTTTACTGGAGCAATCTAGGTAAAGTACCTTGCTCAAGGGTACAGCAGCAGTGTCCCCCACCTGGGATAGAACCCACGACCCTCCGGTCAAGAGTCCACAGCCCTAACCACTACTCCACACTGCTGCCCACGTAATGGGCAGCAGTGTGAATTAACAATTACATGTTAATTCACAATTAATCAACATGTAATTGTGAATGAATGTCCAATTTCCTGATTCGATTTTGCATTGTAGCCAGTGGGCAGTGCAGATCCATTTATAATGAGAGTCTACAGCTCTGGCCAAAAGCATTGCATCTCCCTCTATACAGAATAAACTAATTTTGCTTCATGAAGTCGAATGCAACCTTCTGAATAATGTTAACATATTGAATTACAGACCGCTTTGTAGTTTTCCATATCACTTAACGGAAAACTGACAGCAATTGAAAAATGTGTCATTTCGAAATCCAACATGAAATACTGCTGTGTTACTGTTACGACTTCCAGTAGACTTTTGCCATATCATTTTGTAGCTTCTTTGATTACATGATAAATAAAATTCATATTTTTTTAACATTTTGTCTCAATCCTAAAATTCTAGGTGATACAAAACTTTTAGCCACCGCTGTAACGGTATTCTCCGTAATTCTCAGATCTCACTGTGGACTATTTCCCATGGCTACGCCTTTACTGTTGTAAGCAGTACGATCTTTCTGTGGTATTAATTCTACTGCTGTTGACCATTTCTCTCTCTCTCTCTCTCTCTCTCTCTCTCTCTCTCTCTCTCTCTCTCTCTCTCTCTCTCTCTCTCTCTCTCTCTCTCTCTCTCTGTCCCCCCCTCTCTCTCTCTCCCTCTGTCCCCCTCTCTCTCCTCTTTCTCTCTCTCTCTCTCCTCTTTCTCTCTCTCTCTCCCTCTGCCCCCTCTCTCTCCCTCTCTCTCTCTCTCTCCCTCTCTCTCTCTCTCTCTCTCTCTCTCTCTCTCTCTCTCTCTCTCTCAGCTGACCTCCTCCCCCTCCCCGGCCAGTGAAGATGAGCAGTGAGGCCCCCCCCTCCCCCTCCCCCTCCCCTCTCAAGGAGCACAGTGACGACCCCCCCTCCCCCTCCCCCTCCCCTCTCAAGGAGCACAGTGACGACCCCCTCTCCCCCTCCCCCTCCCCTCTCAAGAGCTGTGATGGAGACCCCTCCCAGCAGCAGGACTTCCACCCGATGGATCCCGGGAAGAGAGCCTCCCTCATCCTGCAGAGCCCGGTGAGCCGTGGGGAGCAGTCCTGGGGTTAACTGCAATTCAATTACAATTACATTTTCAATTACAGCAGCGGCATTGTTTGCTGAAACTGCAGTGACAATTGCAAACCACAGTTACAGTTACGCTGCAGTGATTGCAATTATATTTACACTAAAAATTAACAGAAACAACTGCCCACATCCCAAGGGGTCACTTTTATATAAAAGTCTAGGTCAATTTGCATAGACATTTCTTCCAGGGTCATGCTATGCATTTCCCTATTGTTTGCCAAGTTTTGCAATATGTTTTACAGGGAGGTAAATTCGACTCCTATTGCATAGCAGTTTTTCCCAGTCCAGGTTTTACATACTGTGTATAAAAAGTCTGTGGCAGTGTGTGGCAGTGTGTGTCTGACTGTGTGAGTGTGTGGCAGTGTGTGTTTCAGTGTGTGTTTGTGTGTGTCTGTCTATGTATGTTTGTCTGCCTGTGTGTGTTTGTGACTCTCTCTCTCTCTCTCTCTCTCTCTCAGTCATTCAGGGAGGAGCTGGACAGTCTGATCCAGGAGCAGATGAAGAAGGGAAACAACTCCTCCAACCTGTGGGCCCTGCGGCAGATCGGAGACTTCCTGGCATCACAGGGAGCGCCTGCCACCCTGCCCGTCTCCCCCTCCTGTAGGTGAAATCACAGACCCCCCTCCCTCCCCTCCTCACCCCCCTCCCTCCTCTCCTCACCCCCCTCCCTCCCCTCCTCACCTCTTACCAGCCCGCCCATCTCCCTCAATCCAGTATCCCGAGGAGGATCTATCACTGTGTAAAATTGTATGTTTGTATATTCTCGTCTTAACGTCCCTAGACTCGTGCACTCCAAACTCTTGGCTAGCTGCCCAGCATTCAGTTCAGTTGCCTCTGCAGGGTTAGCTGTGGCCGTCGCTCTGTGCTCGGACGTCCAGCCCGTCTGAGAGGCAGTGGTGTTCCTGTGTGTGTGTCCAGCACTGTGTGTGACTCCTCCCCCTCCCCCTTCGTTGCAGCTCTGATGGTCATCCCCATCAATGACCTCCACGGCACTGACCCCACCACTCTGGCTAAAGGAGAGAGGCTGATGCGCTGCAAGCTGACCAGTGTCTATCGGCTACTGGATCTGTACGGCTGGAGCCAGCTAGCCAGGACCTACCTCACTGTGAGTGCCTGTCTGTCTGTCTGTCTGTCTGTCTGTGTCTCAGTGTCTGCCTGCCTATCTCTTTGTCTAGTTATCTGTCCATCGATCTGCCTGCTTCTCCGTGGTCTGTGTGTCTGTCTGTTTGTCTGTCTAGTTATCACTCCATTTGTCTGCCTGTCTGTCCGTCAGTCTTCTAGAAACAGACGAACGATGCGGCAGATCCTGGTGAGAAGAAAACCATCTGTTGAAGCATCATCTCCTGTGATCCAGCCTCCTTATACCAGCTGTCTGCTGGGCTACCCTGACCCTGACCCTGACCCTGACCCTGATATCTGCTGGGCTCCGTTATCAGCAGTGTGTCTTTCTGTTTGCTTTGTCTGTGCAGCTGAGAGTGAGCAAGGAGCAGGACCACTTCCTCATCGTTCCCCAGGGCCTGTCGTACAGTGAAGTCACAGCATCCAGCCTGGTGAGTGCGAAACCATCTCCCTCCTCTCCTCCTCCTCCCCCTCCTTTCCTCCTCCCCTACTCCCCTCCCTCTCCTCCTCCTCTTCCCCTTCTCCCCTCCCCCTCCTCTTCCTCTCCTCCTCCCCTCCTCCACCCCTCCTCTTTCCCCCTCCTCTCCTCCCCCCACTCTTCCCCTCCTCCTCCCCTCTTCCTTCCTCCTCTCCTCCCTCTTCTCCTCCCCTCCTTTCCTGTTCCCCTCCTCCTCTCCTCCCCTCCTCCTTCCCCTTCCTCTCCTCCTCTCCTCCTCCCCTCCTTTCCTCTTCCCATCCTCCTCCTCCTCCCTCTCCTCCTCCCCTTCCACTCCTCCTCCTTCCCCCCTCCTCCTTCCCATTCCTCTCCTCCCCTCCTCCTCCTCGTCCTCCTCCTCCCCTCCTTTCCTCTTCTCCGTCCCTCTTCCTCCTCTCATCTCCTCTCCTCCTCCCCTCCTCTTCCTCCTCACCTCCCCTCCTCCTTCCCTCTTCCTCCTCCTTCCTCCTCCCCTCCCCTCCTCTCCTCCCCCCCGCCCCCCCCACCCCTCTCACATCCCCTTGACGTGTTCTCTCGTCTCTCAGGTGAAGGTGAATGTTCTGGGGGAGCTGGTTGAGAAGGGCAGCACCGCTCTGGAGGTGGACAGGGCTGGGTTCCGGCTCCACTCCGCCATCTACTCCGCACGGCCGGATGTGCGCTGCCTGATACACCTGCACACGCCTGCCACTGCCGCGGTACGCAGCCCTCACACGGGGCTAATGTGAGAGTAACACGAGATTAACACAAGTCTAACACGCAGCAATGCAGAGCAGCGCTGAGACCAGAACTGCAGTGCTCTGCACCAGAGACAGGGCCCTTATAAAAGTGCCCCACTGTGCAAGCACAGCAAAGTGTAATGAAGCACAGAGAAAGCAAGGTAAAGCATAGGCACGCATTGTAAAGCACAGAGAGGGCTGGTAAAGCATAAGGAAGCATTGTAAAGCACAGAGAGGTCTGGTAAAGCATAGGGAGGCATTGTAAAGCACAGAGAGGTCTGGTAAAGCATAGGCAAGCATTGCAAAGCACAGAGAGGGATGGTAAAGCATAGGGAAGCATTGTAAAGCACAGAGAGGCATGGTAAAGCATAGGGAAGCATTGTAAAGCACAGGGAAGCATTGTAAAGCACAGAGAGGTATGGTGAAGCATAGGCAAGCATTGCAAAGCACAGAGAGGGATGGTAAAGCATAGGGAAGCATTGTAAAGCACAGAGAAGGACGGTAAAGCATAGGGAAGCATTGTAAAGCACAGAGAGGTCTGGTAAAGCATAGGGAAGCATTGTAAAGCACAGAGAGGGATGGTAAAGCATATTAAAAAACAAATCCTGGTACACTGTGGTAAATGAACAGTGTAACCAGGGGACAAGCCCATTTCCGTCACTCTGCAGCAGCAGCACTGCTACTGTGCAACTGCATTGCATTCACACTGATTACACTCGCAGCTTATTATATCCTGGTCTGGTCCTCTCCCCTTCTCTCTCTCCCTCTCCCTCCTCCTCTCCCGCCCCCTCTCTCCCTCCCCCTATCACCCTCTCCCTCTCCCCCTCTCCCTCCTCCTCTCCTTCTCTCCCCATCTCCCTCTCTCCCCGCCAGGTCTCTGCTATGAAGTGCGGGATCCTGCCTGTGTCTCACGAGGCCCTGCTGGTTGGTGAGGCGGCGTACTTCAGTTACAACGGAGACGTGGAGGGGGAGGAGGACAGAGTGGAGCTGCAGAAGAGCCTGGGGCCCACCTGCAAGGTGAGAGAGTGAGGGGAGAGTGAGAGAGTGTGAGTGAGTCTTAAGAGTCTAAGACATGTTAGAGTGAGAATCCATGTGGAAGGTGAGTGGGAGATGGAGAATATTGTCTCTACGTAAACAAACTGGAAAGTCAACCACGTCTCCCCCCCCACCCCCGTGCTCAGGTACTGGTGCTGAGGAATCATGGCGTGCTGGCTCTGGGGGAGAGTGTGGAGGAAGCCTTCTACAGAATCTATCACATCCAATCAGCATGCGAGATTCAGGTGAGCTCACCAGAACACTGCGCTGTGTCTCAGTGTGGGAGTGTCACCCTGTCTCTGCGCTGTGTCTCAGTGTGTGCGTGTCGCCCAGTCTCTGTGCTGTGTGTGTTGGCGTGTCTCTGATCTCTGTGTCTCTGTGTCCCTGTGTCTCTGTGCAGTGTGTGTGTGTGTCTCTGATCTCTGTTTCACTGTCTCTCTGTGTCTGTGCAGTGTGTGTCTCTGTGCAGTGTGTGTGTGTGTGTGTGTGTCTCTGATCTCTGTTTCACTGTCTCTCTGTGTCTCTGTGCAGGTCTCAGCTCTGTGCAGTGTAGCTCTGTGCAGTGTGTGTGTGTGTGTCTCTGATCTCTGTCTCTCTGTGTCTCTGTGTCTCTGTGCAGGTCTCAGCTCTGTGCAGTGCCGGCGGGGTTGATAACCTGATCCTGCTGGACAGGGAGAGACAGCGCCCCCACCAGGCTGGCTCAGTGGGCTGGGCGGGATCCACCTTCGGGCCGATGCAGAAGTGCCGTGCGGGCGAGCACGAGTTCGAGGCTCTGATGAGAACCCTGGACAACCTGGTGAGTGAGCCACGAGCCACGAGCCACAGTGAAGGCAGAGGAAAGTGTGATGCAGCACAGTGAAAGCAAAGCATAGTGTAATAAAGCACAGCGAAGTAACAGCTTAAAAAAACAGTCCTTAGTCCTTAGTCTCTCGCATGTGCGTTAAGCGTGTCTGTGTCTGTGTCTGTGTTGCCAGGGTTACCGGACGGGTTACGCGTACCGCCACCCGGTGCTGCAGGGGCGCTCGAAGCCGCGCAGCGAGGTGCAGATCCCTGCGACCGTCACGGCCTTCAGCTTCGAGGAGGAGCCCGTGCCGCGCTCCGCACCCCGCCACCACACCCAGCGGCAGCAGCACGAGAAGACGCGCTGGCTCAACACACCCAACACGTACCTGCGGATCAGCCAGAGCGAGGGCAGCCCTGGCACCAAGACTACGGTAAAGAAAAAACAACAGGAACCAGGCAACAGTCCCGGGGAGGCAGTGACTAGTCAGCACTCCAGGGATGGGAATAAGACTCCTGCTGCACAGCAGCGTCACCCAGTCCAGGTTTTACTACCAGCTTGATCAGCCACAGTGTGTCCAGGTAACAAGCTCAGGTGTGTCTGATTAAACTCCTAGTGAAACCAGGAATGGCTCAAAAATAGTGATATCTTGTAACAATTGTAAGTTGCCTTGGATAAGGGCGTCTGCTAAGAAATAAATATCAATAATAATAATAATAATAATCAAACTGCTGTGCAACGGGAGTCTTATTCCCATCCCTGCACACAACAGTGAGTAACTCTGTCTCCTCTGAGCTGCAGCTCAAAGCTGTATTTACACAAGGGGAGCTCTCAACAATGTTTACCTTCACTGTTGACTCTTGATATTAGTGGAGTTTAAATTGTTGTCAAGGAGATAAGCGGCCTGATTCCTAGTGCAGGCTAATTTCATAACTGCAGTATACTTTACGATTATACAGCTCACCTTAGTTCCTCTTTGGCTGGCAGTCTGCTTTACGACTTTCAAGAATAATCTTTCGTCATAGCTATTATTATTATTATTATTATTATTATTATTATTATTATTATTATTATTATTATCATCAAGCGAGCCATTCTGTGGAGCTCAATGAGAAAGGTTGTAATCATGATTATTACTGGAGTGATGGCCAAATGCTTTTGAACAGTTCATTCATTTAATCCCCACTAATGGCTGTTTGCCCGTATGGTTTCAGTATAGAGTTACACAACACAGGGAGAAAGATGTAGGACAAGCCTTCTGTACAGGGGAGTGCCTGAGCACTGCAATGCAGGGGAATCGCAGCTGCGTGCCTGCGCTGCCACCGCCACCCAGTGGAGAGAGCGGGTATGACAGCATGAGAGATGAAACTGTTCAGTAAGAGGCATTTCTAAGCAGGCATCTTACCGTGCTTAAAGAAATAAACTACATTTTTTTTGGCTAGGATTAGGATTCAGAGAGGGTGTGAGAAGATGGAAAGGGAGGTATAGGAGAGAGAGGGAGATGGTGAGAGAGAGGGGGAGACAGGGGCTTGGGGTGGGGGTGGCCCTCATGTGGGTTTCAACAATTGGAAACCATACTTTAACAAGTGACCAACAATACTAAGCACAGGAATTCAATGTGAGCTCACGGACTGGGGGGGTGTCAGGGTTAATTCAACACAACAGAAGGCTGCTCCCTGTGTCAGCGCCCCCCCCCCTCTCCCCGCTGTGCGATCAAAAACCAGCCCAGCTCCGCACAGCACCTCATCAGCACGCTCCCCTCCCCCTGCCTAAACCAGCCCAGCTCCGCACAGCCCCTCAGATCAGCATGCTCCCCTCCTCTCCCCCTTCCTAAACCAGCCCAGCTCCGCACAGCACCTCATCAGCACGCTCCCCTCCCCCTGCCTAAACCAGCCCAGCTCCGCACAGCCCCTCATCAGCACGCTCCCCTCCCCCTGCTCAAACCAGCCCAGCTCCGCACAGCCCCTCTGATCAGCACGCTCCCCTCCCCCTGCTTAAACCAGCCCAGCTCCGCACAGCCCCTCAGATCAGCATGCTCCCCTCCCCCTGCTCAAACCAGCCCAGCTCCGCACAGCACCTCATCAGCATGCTCCCCTCCCCCTGCCTAAACCAGCCCAGCTCCGCACAGCCTCTCATCAGCATGCTCCCCTCCCCCTGCTCAAACCAGCCCAGCTCCGCACAGCCCCTCTGATGAGCACGCTCCCCTCCCCCTGCTCAAACCAGCCCAGCTCCGCACAGCCCCTCTGATGAGCACGCTCCCCTCCCCTCCCCCTGCCTAAACCAGCCCAGCTCCGCACAGCCCCTCTGATCAGCACGCTCCCCTCCCCCTGCTCAAACCAGCCCAGCTCCGCTCAGCCCCTCTGATCAGCATGCTCCCCTCCCCTGCCCCTGCCTAAACCAGCCCAGCTCCGCTCAGCCCCTCATCAGTACGCTTCCCTCCCCCTGCCTAAACCAGCCCAGCTCCGCACAGCCCCTCTGATCAGCACGCTCCCCTCCCCCTGCTCAAACCAGCCCAGCTCCGCTCAGCCCCTCTGATCAGCATGCTCCCCTCCCCCTGCTCAAACCAGCCCAGCTCTGCTCAGCCCCTCTGATCAGCATGCTCCCCTCCCCTCCCCCTGCCTAAACCAGCCCAGCTCCGCACAGCCCCTCTGATCAGCACGCTCCCCTCCCCTCCCCCTGCCTAAACCAGCCCAGCTCCGCACAGCCCCTCTGATCAGCACGCTCCCCTCCCCCTGCTCAAACCAGCCCAGCTCCGCTCAGCCCCTCTGATCAGCACGCTCCCCTCCCCTCCCCCTGCCTAAACCAGCCCAGCTCCACTCAGCCCCTCATCAGTACGCTTCCCTCCCCCTGCCTAAACCAGCCCAGCTCCGCACAGCCCCTCTGATCAGCACGCTCCCCTCCCCCTGCTCAAACCAGCCCAGCTCCGCTCAGCCCCTCTGATCAGCATGCTCCCCTCCCCTGCCCCTGCCTAAACCAGCCCAGCTCCGCTCAGCCCCTCATCAGTACGCTTCCCTCCCCCTGCCTAAACCAGCCCAGCTCCGCACAGCCCCTCTGATCAGCACACTCCCCTCCCCTCCCCCTGCCTAAACCAGCCCAGCTCCGCTCAGGCCCACTGATCAGCATGCTCCCCTCCCCTCCCACTGCCTAAACCAGCCCAGCTCCGCACAGCCCCTCTGATCAGCATGCTCCCCTCCCCTCCCCTCCTCTCCCCCTCCCTAAACCAGCCCAGCTCCGCACAGCCCCTCTGATCAGCACGCTCCCCTCCCCCTGCTCAAACCAGCCCAGCTCCGCTCAGCCCCTCTGATCAGCATGCTCCCCTCCCCTGCCCCTGCCTAAACCAGCCCAGCTCCACTCAGCCCCTCATCAGTACGCTTCCCTCCCCCTGCCTAAACCAGCCCAGCTCCGCACAGCCCCTCTGATCAGCACACTCCCCTCCCCTCCCCCTGCCTAAACCAGCCCAGCTCCGCTCAGGCCCACTGATCAGCATGCTCCCCTCCCCTCCCACTGCCTAAACCAGCCCAGCTCCGCTCAGGCCCACTGATTAGCACGCTCCCCTCCCCTCCCCTCCCCTCCCCCTCCCTAAACCAGCCCAGCTCCGCACAGCCCCTCTGATCAGCACGCTCCCCTCCCCCTGCTCAAACCAGCCCAGCTCCGCACAGCCCCTCTGATCAGCATGCTCCCCTCCCCTCCCCTCCCCTCCCCCTCCCTAAACCAGCCCAGCTCCGCACAGCCCCTCTAATCAGCACACAAATATGAGTAAACAGCAGTTGCCATGTGACTGCATAACATCATTATTATTATTATTATTATTATTATTATTATTATTATTATTATTATTATTATTATTACTTACTGATTTGTCAGATGCCTTTATCCAAGGCGACTCACACAGGTGTTCCAGGGCAGCACAGGGTTACAATGCAAGCTTCATATTTAAACACAGTGTAGTTTACAGTCAGTGCAAATAATAATAATACTACTAGAATACAATATGAACTAGGATGCAGCTAGTTAGGATCACAGCGAGTTATGTCTGCAGTGGCACAGCCCTCTCCATGCCTGCGCTGTGATTGCATTGCTCTGTGTGTCACTCAGTGGCTCCGAGCGGAGGAAGCCAAGCCCAGCAGTGGCTCTGCCATCAAGACTGAAAACCCCAACCTGTTTGTGCCTCTCTTCACCGACCCTCGAGAGGTGCTGGAGACCAGGAATAAGGTACTGCTCCCTGTCTCTACCCCCTCTACCCTCCCCTCTGTACCCCATCTGCCCAGTGTACCCCCTCTACCTGCCTCTCCTCCTCCCCATCTCTACCCCCTCTACCCTCCCCTCTGTACCCCAACTACCCAGTGTACCCCCTCTACCTGCCTCTCCTCCTCCCTGTCTCTACCCCCTCTACCCTCCCCTCTGTACCCCATCTGCCCAGTCTACACCCTCTACCTGCCTCTCCTCCTCCCCATCTCTACCCCCTCTACCCTCCCCTCTGTACCCCAACTACCCAGTGTACCCCCTCTACCTGCCTCTCCTCCTCCCTGTCTCTACCCCCTCTACCCTCCCCTCTGTACCCCATCTGCCCAGTCTACACCCTCTACCTGCCTCTCCTCCTCCCCTTCTCTACCCCCTCTACCCTCCCCTCTGTACCCCAACTACCCAGTCTACCCCCTCTACCTGCCTCTCCTCCTTCCCGTCTCTACCCCCTCTACCATCTCCTCTGTACCCCATCTGCCCAGTCTACACCCTCTACCTGCCTCTCCTCCTTCCCGTCTCTACCGCCTCTACCCTCCCCTCCTCCCCCCCTCTGTACCCCCTTCTCACAACGCCCCCCTCCCCTGTGCTCTCTGTGTGTTTCAGATCCGGGAGCAGAACCGACAGGACATGAAGTCAGCCGGACCACAGTCTCAGCTCCTGGCCAGCGTGATCACAGACAAGAGCCGGAGCCCGGTACAGTGCAATCACGCTCCCTCATCCACTCACACGCTCCCTCATCCACTCATCCACTCACACGCTCACACGCTCCCTCATCCACTCATCCACTCACACGCTCCCTCATCCACTCACACGCTCACACTCTCCCTCATCCACTCACACGCTCCCTCATCCACTCACACTCTCCTTCATCCACTCCCACTCTCCCTCATCCACTCCCACCCTCTCTCATCCACTCACACACTCACACGCTCCCTCATCCACTCACACTCTCCTTCATCCACTCCCACCCTCCCTCATCCACTAACACGCTCACACTCTCCCTCATCCACTCACACGCTGCCTCGTCCCCTCATCCACTCACACGCTCACATGCTCCCTCATCCACTCACACGCTCCCTCATCCACTCCCACCCTCCCTCATCCACTCACACGCTCCCTCATCCACTAACACGCTCACACTCTCCCTCATCCACTCACACGCTCACACGCTCCCTCATCCACTCCCACTCTCCTTCATCCACTCACACGCTCCCTCATCCACTCCCACCCTCCTTCATCCACTCACACGCTCCCTCATCCACTCCCACCCTCCCTCATCCACTCCCACTCTCCTTCATCCACTCACACGCTCACACTCTCCCTCATCCACTCCCACGCTCCCTCATCCACTCCCACGCTCCCTCATCCACTCCCACCCTCCTTCATCCACTCACACGCTCCCTCATCCACTCCCACCCTCCCTCATCCACTCCCACTCTCCTTCATCCACTCACACGCTCACACTCTCCCTCATCCACTCCCACGCTCCCTCATCCACTCCCACGCTCCCTCATCCACTCACACGCTCCCTCATCCACTCCCACGCTCCCTCATCCACTCCCACCCTCTCTCATCCACTCACACGCTCCCTCATCCACTCCCACGCTCCCTCATCCACTCACACGCGCCCTCATCCACTCACACCCTCCCTCATACACTCACACGCTCCCTCATCCACTCCCACGCTCCCTCATCCACTCACACGCTCCCTCATCCACTCCCACGCTCCCTCATCCACTCACACGCTCCCTCATCCACTCCCACGCTCCCTCATCCACTCACACCCTCCCTCATACACTCACACGCTCCCTCATCCACTCACACGCTCCCTCATCCACTCCCACGCTCCCTCATCCACTCACACGCTCCCTCATCCACTCACACGCGCCCTCATCCACTCACACTCTCCCTCATCCACTCACACTCTCCCTCATCCACTCACACGCTCCCTCATCCACTCACACGCGCCCTCATCCACTCACACCCTCCCTCATCCACTCCCACGCTCCCTTCATTCCTAGGGGGTGCCTGTGCCTGTACTCGTACTTACAGAATAATTCTCTTAAGATATTTTAAGCTGTTAACCGCGATAGCAAAGCCGACCCCCTCCAATAGCAGTTCTGTGATTCTATTGCGTCATTTAAGCAAGAGTAAAAAGTTTCATTTCGGGTTTCCCTGGATAGGGTTGCAGTTAAAATATATATGAAGACACAGCTTTGTTTAAGCAGAAACAACTCAGTTTCAATGATTTCTCGCTTCTTTACCATTTAAAAGGGCGCATACAATTCTTACAGTTTATATAAAACCTTACAATGCTTTCATATCTTAGTTCATTCATTGATGTGTTTATTCGTTCCTTTATTTATTCATGAGTTAATTCACTGGCAGTTCATTAATCCGTTACTTAATTCAAAAGCCTAGAAACTTACTCAACACAGTCAGGACTCAGATATCCATTACCCAGATACACATCAGTCGCGTTTTACCGCCCTTGTATGAAGAATGAAATCAATCCTCATTATATATGTAACAAGTGAATGCACTTCCCCGTCACACACGATTTCAGACTCTGTCACCAGTTTTCTGATACAAAGCCCATCTCTTCAATGTTATAATTTATTTGAATATCCATCACAGCCCACAGCGCTTCCTCCAGTATCACCTGACGAAAATGCAGCAAAAACAAAGCAGAGACAAGCTAGGGTAATGTAACAGTTAATCATTAAACAGTTTTAGATACTGTGATGTATTTTATAAATCTGTGATCTTTAGTTTTCATTTGCAAGTGAACTGTGACATACAGTCCACGTGTCGTCTCTTTTGGCAAGTGATATTTTCAGAATCGTATCGTTCTGAATTAAAATACTCTGTTGAAAATATAGTACTGTACCAACAAAACCAATACAGAACATCTAAATGGAAGCCTACTTATTTTAAAACACAGTCCTTTCAGCTATGCGTTTTGGATATCGTATCTTTTTTGTGTTCCCTGAAAAACGGACAAGGGTTGGAACGGGCCAGAATGAAATAATCAGGTATCCGTCACACGCGGTTAACCGTCACTGAAGTCAACATTTTATAGGGTCGGATATGCGAGTGCTGACTGTATTCTGCATTCACTCAGCAGTTTGATTTGTTCATTCACCGATGTACCATTCATGCATGAGTTTGCTCATCTATTAGTTAATTCATCCCTTGATGTATTCATTCTTAAGATGATTAAACCATATACTAGTTCATAATTCCTTTTATTTTAATTTATTGTTTTTTCCAAAGCCTGCCTGTGTTCTATTGAACATAGGCAGGTCATGTCCTTCTCTCTGTAATTGAATCATTAAATAAGCTCCCTGTCCCCCCCACCCCCGTCCCCTCTCTGGTGGTTCAGTCTGCAGATACTGAGCTGGCACACGCGGCCAGGCTCACGGATCCAGGGGGGGAGCCTGAGACAGCCGTGCCCGACCCCGAAACACCCAACCCCTTCAACCAGCTGACAGACCGAGAGCTGGAGGAGTACAGAGAGGAGGTGCAGAAGAAGCAGAGGGGCAGGCAGGACGGTACGGAATGGGGGAGGGTTGCTGTTGCATTTTATTCATTTCTCTTTTTTTGCTCAAGCCGCATTTTGCAGAATCTGCGATTTCTGACCTCATCTTGGTTGCATGCGAACGCCCGGAGGTCACTCTGCCATGGAGTTTGCTTGCTGCTGACAGAGTGTCCTGATTTGGTCGCCGTGTATGCATATTGCTGACTTTACAACTAAGTGCATACAGTATGCATATACAGATCAGAGAGCCCAGTCCAAAACCTGGAATGGGTGAAGCTGCTATGCAATAGTTGTGGCTGCTTATTTCTGCAGGTGCTGACGACCAGCTGGCTGATGAAGGCGTCCCCTCCCCCTCCAAGAGCCCCCCCGCCTCCCCCTCAAAGAGCCCCCCCGCCTCCCCCATCAAGAGCCAGACCGCCTCCCCCACCAAGTCTTCTGCTGGTAAGAGAGCGGGCCAGGGGGTTTCTCCATAATGGGGCGAAACCAGTTAACACATTACAGCTAACAAAATCATTCCAGGAAATGATCCTCATCTGTGCACATGCATTCACTGTGCAGGTCTTAGATGTGCCAGGTTTTTTTTTTTAGTTAACTTTTCATTTGATAAGGTGATATCTGGTACTACACTGCGCTAAAGAAATCTCTGTTTGCAGGTCTAGCTTTCAGATTGCGTGGCACTTCCTGGAGGGTAAAATTGTCCCCGCCCCTTTTGAGGCCGGCTTTCCTGTCTGTAACCAACCAGCTGCTGCTTCCCCTATTGACTGACATGCTTTGCAGCCAGTAAGACCCCCAAAAGACACTGCTGAGGTGAAATGACCCCGGAAGTGCAAGTGTAAAAGACTTCCTGGAGGGCAGGAGAAGCAAACTGAGAACTTTCTTGTACCCAGTGTAGTACCAGACGTCAACAAATGAAGCTGCAGATCTAAAAACTATTTACAACACAAACTACAACGGCAAGACGGGTGCTTTGTTGTGAAGCAAAAAAATAAAAATAGAAATTCCACATGCTGCTTGTTTGTTATATAAATAGTGTTTACATCACATGTGCGTAGCCTACATGATAGAACTGAAATCGTTTTTACAAACCATGAGTATCAGTCCAAGAGCTGAGTGTTTTTCGTTGACTTCTAGTTAAAAGAATCAGTAACTATTTACAGACGTAACCCTCTTCCACATACCCCACTGTATCACGATTTAAGCATGCAGCTCAGCCTTCAGTGAATGTAGAAAAGCAGAGACAGCAACAAAGCCAGCTTTCTAATGAAATGGAACAATGCATCTGTTAACAAAATTGTGAATCCCATATAAGTTCTAGAACAACGCTATCACTTGAAATGGGTCAGCGTTCATCGTACTCCTGGCTACAGGAGGCAGGATGAAGTCGGGGTGTCGTGGTGATCACCCCACTTCAGGAATCGCAACTAAAGAAAAAGTTACAGATATATTTCTGGAACACGCTGGCTTTGTATTGGGCAATGGTCGAGCAGCTTCACAACAATATACAATGAAGAGAGGAGTCATAGACTTAGATTAAAAACGTTTAATCAAAAAAAAAATTGTGTGTTAATCACGTGTCGGTCCAGTCAGCTGGTCATTCTCGTGTATAAAAGGGATTGTGAATCTGAACAGCCTAATCATCAGTAAACACAACAATGAGGTCACTAGTTATTAACAGAAATTAAGCAGTGATCAGTCATGTGATCTCTGGGGGGACAGCGGACACAGCACTGGTGTGTGTTCATGGGGGTCTTGAATGCTTCTCCAATGCACTCCCAAGTGCCTGTCTTGTATATCTTACCTAAACGTTGTGCGTGAAGCTAAGCCTTGTTTTTGCTTAGTTTCTCTTTGTGTCAGCATTGTTGCGGCCAAGGTCAGTCGGGCTCCCACACTCCACTCAGTGCTGGGTTCCTCTGTGTTTTAAACATCCTCCCACAACTGTGCGAGTCGCAGTGTTTGCCAGTGTGCTCACAATATCTGCCTAACCCTTCGCTCTCCTTGCAGCTTGATTTAGTCATATTCATTATTACTATTAATCAGGCAGATGTCTTTATCCAAGGCGACTCACAGGTGTTCCAGGGCAGCACAGGGTTACAATGCAAGCTTCATATTTAAACACAGTGCAGCTTACAGTCAGTGCAAATAATAATAATACTACTAGAATACAATATGAACTAGGATGAAGCTAGTTAGGATCACACCAAGTTATATCTACAGTGACATGTTAGCAGTGCAATAGTGCAAGGATAGTGCATCAGCTGAGGATCCAGTAACGTGGTGCTGAGGTCAGGCGAGTGCAGTGCAGACCAGGAGAGCTGCAGGTTTTATAGTCAGCTGTGCTCAGTTCTGTAGTGGCTGGGCAGGGTCTTCTGAGTGCAGACGGGGTGTCCTGTGTTGTTTCTCATTGTACTGTGTCTTGTGACTTTGTCTCCATCTGTCTACACTACTGTCTGTCTCTCTCTCTCTCTCTGTCTCTCTCTCTCTGTGTCGCAAAAATAGGGCTGTCTTCAGACTCAGAATACTTGTCACTGTAGTAAGTATCGAGACATTTCCAAATGTCTTCTCTTCCTAGTCTATTTATTTCTGCTCTCTCAAGTACAGCTGGTACACCAGTGTGTATCCATTAGCTCCCCCTCTGCAACACTCTGCCCCCTAGTGGATGTTAGAAATACTACATCACCTACAATCTACATGTTAACTTTCTATAGATCCCCAAAATTGACGCCCAGGAGCTACTGTTAAATACAAGTGTTGTTGCTTTTTTTTCTTTAGAAATGTGTTGTATCAGGAGATTTGTGTTTCATTTCAGAAATCTTTCATCTTGTGCGCCTCTCCATTCCTTTTGCAGGTCTCAAACGGGCACTTTTGAAAGCAGCACATGTTTATAGTAATCTTTTTTTTAATTTTTATTTTGTATTTAAAACCTGATCTTGGGTACTACTCTCTAAAGAAATGTCAGATTGGGTCGCACCTCCGAGGTCACCTGGTGGCTGAAATTGCTTCCGCCCCTTCGACGGCTCCTTTCCTGTCAGCAGCCAATCATTGCTTCCGTTACAGACCGACGCACTTTCAGCCAGTGAGTCAGGAAGTGCAGGGTGTAACATATTTCTTGAAAATAAGGCATGCAAACTGAAAACTTTCTTTAACCTAATGTAATACTGGCTGTTGTGAAAATGCGTGTTTGCCATGTTTGCTGTGTTTCAAAAGTGCAACTTTGAGACCTTGTATAACGGATAGAAGGAACTGCACAGCAGGTAAGAATTTAATAGATTATTTTGTTAGATATATTCACTATAAGGGTATAGGGAGGGCAATAAGACTCCTGTTGCATAGCCGTTTCACCCATTCCTGGTTTTACTAGGAGCTTGATTAGCCACAGTGTGTATAGGTAACAAGCTCAGGTGAGTCTCATTAGACTCAAAAACCAGGAACAGATCAAACTGCTATGCAACTGGGGTCTTATTTCCACCTGTGCAGTAATAATACTGGTTATCACAGGGATGGGAATAAGACTCCTATTGCATAGCAGTTTCACCCATTCCCGGTTTTACTTTGATTAGCCACTGTGTGTATAGCGAACAAGCTCAGGTGTGTCTTATTAAATTCATCGTGAATCCAGGAATGGATCAAACTGCTCTGCAACAGGAGTCTGATTTCCGTCTCTGGGCTGCTTTATTTGATGTATAATATAATCACAGTTATCTGTGACACTGATATATATCATTTTTTTTTCCTTCTCTCTTAAAGATAAAGATTCCAAAACAAAAGACGTCTCCAAGACGACACCAGACGAGCAAAACAAACAGCCGGAGCAGAAGCCTGCAGTGGTGCTTAATGGGAAGGAGGAGGACCAAACCGTGGAGCAGGAGCTGAGCAAGGGAATGAAGGAGCTCTCCACACAGGGAGAGACGGGGAAGAAAGACAGCGTCCCCCCCGGGGCCCCTACCCTGTCCCCTGAGGGGTCCCCTTCCAAATCACCGTCCAAGAAGAAGAAGAAATTCAAGGCTCCCTCCTTCCTGAAGAAAAGCAAAAAGAAAGAGAAGGCAGAGTCTTGAGTTGTTTTTTTTTTATTAGCCGATCATTTTAATAGTTGTGTTTTTGGTATTTTTTTTTTTTAATTATGCGGCAGACCCTTGACTTGGGGGTCTGTCTTGACTTCCCTGTCCTTTTTGAGACCTCCAGCCTTCTGAATCCTCTCAGCGCTGCGCTCCTTCCTGCGTTCAGGCGGGACTGTCACCGAGCGCTCGCTGTTTCGAGCCCGTAAATATATACAAGTACATATATATATATATATATATATATTATTATTATTATTTGTTTATTTAGCAGACGCCTTTATCCAAGGCGACTTAGAGACTAGGTGAAGTGACTTGCTCAGGGTCACACAGTGAGTCAGTGGCTGAGGTGGGATTTGAACCGGGGACCTTCTGGTTACAAGCCCTTTTCTTTAACCACTGGACCACACAGCCTCCTTATATATATATATGTACTTGTATATATATATATAAAGAGAAAATGGTATTTCAGGTACTTAAAAAGGTACAATAATTAATTACAAATCAATTATGAGCACTGTTTTTTTTTGTATTCAGCCGATGAAGGACTTGTAGTCCGAAACGTCCTGATAATTGATTTGTAATCAGTTATTCTTCCTTTTTAAGAACCTGAAATATCCTTTTCTCTTTTTTCTTTTTTTTTTATTTATCATTTTGGTACACAGCAGTTTTCCTTTTTCTCAAACTCTCCAAATATATATGAATGAATTGATTTATATATATATATATATATATGATATAATATATATGAAATAATTGCTTTGTAATCAATTATTCTTCCTTTTTAAGTACCTGAAACATCCTTTTCTCTTTTTTCTTTTTTCTTATTGATCATTTTGGTACACAGCAGTTTTCCTTTTTCTCAAACTGTATATATATATATATATATATATATATATATATATATATATATATATGAATTAACAGTCCAGTACCTTGGTTTATTTTGACTCTGCTTGTAAGCAGAGTCTTACTAAACCGTATCAGAAGGAACTGTGAAACGAGGACTAGTTTACTCTGTTATTTTTTATTAGGATTGTCAAGGTTATTATTAATACTGTGTTGTTGTTGTTATTATTATTATTATTATTATTATTATTATTATTATTATTATTATTATTATCATTATTCTCATTGCTGTTAGTAGTATTATGATCTCTGCTCTGAATATCTGTTTATTGGCTGTAGAATGAAACGGTGATATTCTGCACAGTGTAAAGTTGAAGTGACCTGCAGTGCACAGCGTGAAACGGGTCTCCTGCTTGTTCCAGTGAAAAGACTGAGAAAGAAAGTTAAAGAATGTTAGCGGAATGTTGAAAGAAAGAAAGAGAACGTTGAAAGTTAACGGAATGTTAGAAAAAAGAATGTTAGAGAGAAAAGTGAAGAAGGAATGTTAGAGAAAGAAAAAGTCACAATGATCAGACAGTACCGGGTATACACTTAGCACTGGTGCTGATTATCAGTAGGGTTATTTTTTCATGTATAAATGTACCTGCACTTAATACAAACCACCCAGACTGCCCCCCACAGTCCACCTGTGACGATTGTAATAAGAGAGTCCACAGCCACGCATGTCCACGTTCTCCCTCTGCAGGCGCTACAACACACACACTAGAAGTAGTTAAGGGGTAGCATGTTTAGAATTCAGCTTGGGTCAATCTCTTAAAATCGCCTTTGTTAAACCCCCTGCTTACTTACCCAGCGTGTCCCAAATCAGTCTAATAACCCCAGTGCTTGTTTCATCACGAAACTTCGTTCTTATCAATTAGGGTTCAGGTGCAACACAGACACCAGCATGGTTAACATGAATTGCCCCTAACTGGGAGTCCCAGTTCAGACCACTTTGATCCCAGGCTGCTGCTGCTGCTGCTGCTGATGGAAAAGGAGGGGACTGATTTCAAACCCGTTTTCAACTCGGTTCCCAGTGGCATATAAAAACATTTTTTGTTTGATCGTGTTTTTGGTTAAAATTCTTATTGTAGTGTATTGTTTTCTGTCTGTTTTTTGTTATTATATTTTTTGCAGATGTTGTAAAGTGCGATGCTCCCTGTGTATATGGGGTGTTATATTACGATAACGTGAGCCTAAAACAACTAAACATCTTGTTTTCTAAGGGAAAGGGTTAATGAAATTCAGGTAACATTTTAAAATAATAGCCGCAAATTCCTTATGAATCCCCGGGCTGAATCCCGCAGGAATAACACCGAGATATCTTCTGCGCTTCCTCTGAGTTCTGAAGTCATTCATTGTGAATTCAGCCCCCCCTGTTAATTCATGTGGGTTTAATCACCGGGATTCATTCCATGCTCCTCTGTAATGAATACTGTGGATCGCGTGTATAAGACATGCATTCATTATGAATGAACACTTCTCACAATCCCCAGGTGGGGGAGCAAGAGGGTATGAATGCATGTCTTATGCACGCGATCCACAGCATTCATTACAGAGGAGCGTGGAATGAATCCGGGTGATTAAACCCACATGAATTAACAGGGGGGGCTGAATTCACAATGAATGACTTCAGAACTCAGAGGAAACGCAGAAGATATTCCTGTGGGATTCAGACCGGGGATTTGTTAGGAATTTGATTCCCTTGTTTTAAAGCGTTACCAAAATAGTTTTTGTGTGTTTTATCAGCCTTTTTTTTTTTAACAAAAATAACAACTTTACACACAGGCTGCCACACTGATATTCTTTTACTTCTGTGAATTGTGAAACTCCGGGAAGTCTGTTTCTTACCTTGTGTTTGGCTGTGTGAAACTGTGTGTCTGACAATCTGTTTAAAAGGGGTTTTTTTTTTTTCCTTCCCTATTCAAAGAGAGCTGTTATTCGTCAGCTGTTTCACTGCTGGCGTCCTGCAGGACTCTGTAAATAACTGGCACGGGCTGTTAGACGGTGGGATTGTTCATGTGTGCTTGTGATAATCTGCCATGTACTCTCTTGGCTTGTGCGCAGTGTATAACGAAGCAATGTCAAGTGTTTTGGTTGCAGCTAAGATTTGATGTGGCAATAAAGGTTTGTGGTTCTGCTAGTCCGTGTTTCTGTAACGGCTGGAAGAATGCCAACAGGGATGGAAATAAGACTCCCATTGCATAGCAGTTTGATCCGTTCCTGGTTTCCCTAGGAGTTTAATAATAAGACACACCTGAGATTGTTACCTGTTGTCAGGATGGCCTCTATACCTCTCTGGTGTGGGTACGCCAAGAACCCGTCAGTTTCTGTACCTCGAAACCATCCATCCTTTTTCTGGTAGCATCTCCTCCATTACGCAACAGCCCCCTACACGCTGTCCCGTTCAGGCTAGACCAGCTGCCTTCGCTGGACCCCTTCCAACTACAAACATGCCCTTTGTTCTTTTGAAGGGCGCAACCCATAGGAGCCGGAGACAGAAATGGCCACTGCCCACTCACTTTTTAATATTATTATTATTATTATTATTATTATTATTATTATTATTGTTATTATTATTATTATTATTATTATTATTTGTTTATTTAGCAGACGCCTTTATCCAAGGCGACTTACAGAGACTAGGGTGTGTGAACTATGCATCAGCTGCAGAGTTACTTACAACTACGTCTCACCCCAAAGACGGAGCACAAGGAGGTTAAGTGACTTGCTCAGGGTCACACAATGAGTCAGTGGCTGAGGTGGGATTTGAACCGGGGACCTCCTGGTTACAAGCCCTTTTCTTTAACCACTGGACCACACAGCCTCCTTTTTAAACATAAGAAAGTTTACAAACGAGAGGAGGCCATTCGGCCCATCTTGCTCGTTTGGTTGTTAGTGGCTTATTGATCCCAGAATCTCATCAAGCAGCTTCTTGAAGGATCCCAGGGTGTCAGCTTCAACAACATTACTGGGGAGTTGGTTCCAGACCCTCACAAAGAAGGGAGGGGGGGATGCATATATATAACACAATATAAACTCTCGGTTTTATACCAATGTGATTATGAGAATCCACTGAATGGACCTGCACTGGTGGATTTCATAGGGCTGATTTGTATAATACAAATGTATGGTTGTATATCAATTACTGTCATCTCTGCTAAAATACAGCCCTTCAGTGCACACTATAGTAAAGTTCTATATTAGCCCACTGCTGTCTTATACAGTCGTGCAATATAAACCACATTCTATAGTAGATACTGCAGTGTACAGTACAGCACTATGCTGTAATGCAGGATAACAGTTCTGTAATAGACTACAACACTATGGTTCTGCAGCAGGTACCACAGGATACTAAACCCACTTCAGTAAATGCTACAGTATATTCTACAGATTGGCCCCGTTTTCGCTCAGGGCTAACTGTTGTCTAAGTGCAGACGCAACACAGCCTGCGCTGCGACTGACTTGCGACCAGGAATATCGCAGACATCAGAAAAAAACGTATTATGACGCTAAAGCCGGTGCTCAAGACAAATTAGTAAAAAGAAAAAAAAACTATGAGGGGCACTGGAAAGGGGGGGCTCCCACAAACATACAATTAACCAGTGCCATTTATTAGTTCCAAATACCCACATTACATTGCACATTGAACGCTATGGTTTAGATACCGCTATGCCGCTAGCATTAACAGAGACAATTGAGGAGATTACCTGTGCATTTTACCGTCACGAACAACCGCCGCACGGTAGGTGGCGCCAGAGGGCTGAGAGAACGAAACCGCGGAACGAGTGAGTGTTGGATTTGTTGCCAGGGGGATGTTTTAAACGGGTGCAGGATTTGTTTCTATCGAGTTCTGTGATCGTTTTTGTTGTGTTTGGTTCAGGGTGTAAATACAGAAGTTGTTTGATATATTTTGTAGATTTTAATACGACTTTGAGGGATGGGGAGAAGCAGGAGTCGATCACCAGCGCCGAGGCGAGGTTAGTACGACATTGTACTAATAATTATTATTATTATTGGTAAGACAGGACCTCGTTAAAACACGGTTTATTAACTCACAGTAGTTTAACAGTCGTTGTTTTTAGGTTTGCTTTGAAATATGTTTATTCGTCTGATAATATTTACATCAAACGGTTGTACACACACAAGGCAACCCGATTTACAAACAAAACGTTGATTTAACCGCACAGGGTTTGAAATGTGTTGAGCTGGATTTGATAATTTTGTAGATTTCGATTCGATGTGAAACATGATTATCTGTGGTGCACGTTAGTATTTAATTATACAACCACAATAGTTTTAATGATTTATTTGTGTGTTTTATTTGGTGTGTCTGGTTCGAAGTTGAACTGAAAAGCGAGACAGGCGTAGAGATAACGTAATTTCATCTAACGTGAATTCAGCAATAGCCCTGCAGCCAGTCCTGGGTTTAAAAAATACCTCGTTTGGTTCTTGAAACGACCAGGTGCCAGAGATGGAGCAATCGGACCCCTGCAACTAGATCCACTCAGAACCGACCGCGCTTCTATCACAGAATCAACAAGCTCACCTGAGTCTGTAGGGTTACTAATGTGAATATGTAATGATGGGATGGCAGAGGGGCAGCAGTGTGGAGTAGTGGTTAGGGCTCTGGACTCTTGACCGGAGGGTCGTGGGTTCAGTCCCAGGTGGGGGACACTGCTGCTGTACCCTTGAGCAAGGTACTTTACCTAGATTGCTCCAGTAAAAACCCAACTGTATAAATGCGTAATTGTATGTAAAAATATTGTGATATCTTGTAACAATTGTAAGTCGCCCTGGATAAGGGTGTCTGCTAAGAAATAAATAATAATAATAATAATGGCAATAAGACTCCTATTGCATCAGTGTCACTCCTTCCATGTTTAAGACGAGCTTGATTAGCCTAGATAACAGGTTCAAACTGCAACACAATGGTAGTCTTGCATCCTTCCCTGCAGTTGTAGGGGAGAGATGGTTTATTTAGCTGGGCTTCAATCACGAGAGGGAGTTGTTGAAACCCAGGTAGACGTTTCTCTGTAAGGGTTCAAAATGAAGGTAAACCTGGAATTAAATACTTAGTGATGCTATAAGGGTGAGACCAGACCCTGTTTCAAATCTTAACAATGCTTGCCATTTATTAGTTCCAAATGCCCACATTACATTCTACATGGAACGCTATGGTTTAGATGCAATACGTGCCGCTAGCATGAACAGAGACAGGCAGTTGACGAGATTACCTGAACCCCTGGAGAGACGGCCTCAGACTGATACACATATGGTCCTGATGATCTGGAGGCATTGGGAGCTTCTCTGTGTGTGTCGCCTCTATACCAGCTATTACTGATGATCTGGAGGCATTGGGAGCTTCTCTGTGTGTGTCGCCTCTATACCAGCTATTACTGATGATCTGGAGGCACTGGGAGCTTCTCTGTGTGTGTCGCCTCTATACCAGCTATTACTGATGATCTGGAGGCATTGGGAGCTTCTCTGTGTGTGTTGCCTCTATACCAGCTATTACTGATGATCTGGAGGCATTGGGAGCTTCTCTGTGTGTGTCGCCTCTATACCAGCTATTACTGATGATCTGGAGGCATTGGGAGCTTCTCTGTGTGTGTCGCCTCTATACCAGCTATTACTGATGATCTGGAGGCATTGGGAGCTTCTCTGTGTGTGTCGCCTCTATACCAGCTATTACTGATGATCTGGAGGCATTGGGAGCTTCTCTGTGTGTGTCGCCTCAATACCAGCTATTACTGATGATCTGGAGGCATTGGGAGCTTCTCTGTGTGTGTTGCCTCTATACCAGCTATTTATACTCTATCAGTTCAGAGCGTATGTGACTACAGTGTGTTTCTGTTATCTTGCTAATTATAATAGAAATGAGTTATTCAGCTGTTACTCCATGCAGGTGCAACCAACCACTAACTACTCTCTGTTACAAGGTTACTGTGGTTCATTCTTTACCATAGACCTCCTTTCAAATACATTCTTACACATGCTTTAGCACTCCAATCATTCTAAGCCAAAGGCCAAGCGCAATTGCCTTAACAACTCTACTCATGAGTCACCTCCAGCAAACTGGCTTAACATTACCAACGTATTTTCTTTCATATGATTGCTGATGCCGTTTCACTCTGAATCTCTCTGTCCCTCTCAGAGCGTCGTCGGTCTCGCTCGGCCTCCAGGGAGCGGGAGAGGCGTCGGCGGGAGAGAGAGCGCTCGAGGTCACGTGACAAGGACAGGAGGCGGAGCCGGTCTCGCTCCCCCCACAGGCGCCGCTCCAGGTGAGTTTATGACCCGCCTCTCAAACGGGAAAAGCCCTTCGGGAGCATCGCATCGTGCACAGCGAAACCTGACTGATAATCCAGCCCCTCTACACGCCGGCATTCTGCAACACTTTGGAAATGGACGGCCAAAGTTTTAAATAAACTGTATCGTAGCCTTTTTATTTTTAAATACTAGCGCAAGATGACGGCAGCAGGAGCAGGGCACCTGTACCTTTTTAATGATGTCCGAACAGGAGCCGAAGGTGTAGAAAGTCGCTTTTTATTATGATCCTCTATATAAATGCATTCAGATATGTAAGCAGCAAGTATAACACTTGAAAAAGGATATTCTAGGAGGCTGGGTGGTCCGGTGGTTAAAGAAAAGGGCTTGTAACCAGGAGGTCCCCGGTTCAAATCCCACCTCAGCCACTGACTCATTGTGTGACCCTGAGCAAGTCACTTAACCTCCTTGTGTTCCGTCTTTCGGGTGAGACGTGGTTGTAAGTGACTCTGCAGCTGATGCATAGTTCACACACCCTAGTCTCTGTAAGCCGCCTTGGATAAAGGCGTCTGCTTAATAAACAGTACTTGCCCCAGATTCTAGTGGGAGCCGAGGCGACGGGCGTCTGTCCTTCAACAGAAGATCAGCCAGCTCTGTGTTTTGTCCTCCAAGTCTGTCTCGCTAATCTTTTTTCTTATCTGCCTTGCTTTGTGTCTCGGCTGGGGCGACGCAGCGGGTTGCGCTGACCGTTCCCACAAATCTTCCTTCTCTCTCCCGTCTCCTACACAGACCTTGAATATGTGTTGCTTATCTTGACTTGGCAGGCAGTCAGTAGCTCCTGACTTCACAAAGAACAGATGCTGCTGCTCACACATTGCATGTATAGAAAGAAGTTCAGTTCTCAGCAAGGAAGAAGAATATGATTTATTTTAAGTATATTCAAATATTACTTTTGGTTCAAGGTACTAGGGTTACCTCCATGTGCACCAAGACAGATTAGGACAGTTCAGGTGTTTCATCTCACAACCCCAATGCATTCTGGGAGGTGTAGTCCTGCTGTAAAAGGTACCTGAGACAGGTAATGTACCAGAATGCATTGCAGGGTGTTGAAAAGCCTGAACTGTCCCAGTGTCCCTGGAGGCCTATACTAACCCTGTTAAATACAGTAAAACGGGTCCATCTATACCAAGCATCAAAAGAAACTTATCACTATTCTAACACATTTATTTTTGAAAAAAAAATAAGGTATGTAAATGATGGACATTGACTAAATGTTTTTGGTTTCTTTTTAATTACTCGATCATTCATCCTTGACCATGACACGCTTGAGTGACTATGAAGCACATGCACTTAATCACCTAATTAGTGAGACAGCTGATTGGACGCTGGATATGGAGCGATTTCAGCTGTTGAATTGCAAGCTTGAATAAAAGCAATAAAGAAAATCACAGAAAAAAACAAACAATATGCCACGTCTGTCAAGAGAGCAGCGCCTTCGTGCGATCGGCATGTTGGAGGCTGGACTAGGGCAGCGTACTGTGGCTCGCCGTCTTGGCTGCTCACCGCCAGCAATTTCAAACCTGGCGAGACGGTATAACCAGACACACTCTGTCAATGACAGCACCACCAACCGGGAGACCAAGAGTCACAACACCTGCCTGAGATTGACAGATCATTCTGCAGCATCTTCGTGATGTCAATTGTTAATCAGCACAATAAAAAGTGACTGCACTGAATAACATTTGATGAAACATGTGGGCGAGTCTTTTGTACTGCACTGTGTGTCTTGAAGAGTTTTTGTTTAAACTTTAACATTATTGGTAATCACTGCCCCCCTCCCCCCCCAGGTCGCCACGGAGACCCAGGTCCAGCTCTCTGTCCCCTTCGAGACAGAAAGACAGACGGGAAGATGACAAAGAACCCAAGGAGAAAGTGAAGGAGCACAAGATTTCAGGTGACAGCGCCAGGGCGGACAGGATTGAGGCTGGAGCCTTTATTTCCTCAGACCCTGATTTAGCATTCGTTTCCTTACTTTAGATAAAGCAATGCCACACCACAGGCATGGGAATAAGACTCCCATTGCAGAGCACTTTGATCCATTCCTGGTTTCACTAGGAGTTTAATAAGACACACCTGAGCCTGTTACCTACACACACTGTGGCTAATCAAGCTGGTAGTAAAACCTGGAATGGGTGAGACTGCTGTGCAATAAATCTTATTCCCATCCCTGTCCTATTGTGCTACCGTTGCCCCTTAGTACAATACAGAACCATTGTGTTGTCATTGAACTGCATGACCACTGGGGGTCACTGTTGTTCTATGTTAAGTCCTCTTCAATCCCTCCATACAGTCTGATCAGAAGCACTGTGGACACATTTGGTTTGTCATTTTGAAGCTTTTTCACTTTGCAGAGAGATACAGATTAATATACTCTTATAAAAGCCAACTACAGTAAATTTGCTTTTTTTTTCTTATATAAAAAAAAAGTTGGAATGGGTGAAACTGCTGTGCAATAGGAGTCTTATTTCCATCCCTGCTGTTGCATGGCGTTTTCACACGCTGTAGGGGTGCTTGACCTGTACCCCCTTTCTGATTATATACAGCACTGTGATGATTTAAACACAGTGGAACATTTTCGAACGAGAGGGAGGCCATTTAACCCATCAGAGGTCGTCCGCTTCCTAGCAGCTGTTTGATCTCAAACTTCGGAGAATGAAACTGTTTGAATCAATGTGCAAATCAAAGCAGGATGCTCATAAAATAAACATGCTGGTTAAACGTCTCTCTTTCTCTCTCTCAGAGGAGGATATGGAAGGAAAGACGGAGGAGGAGATTGAAATGATGAAGCTGATGGGGTTTGGGAGCTTTGATTCAACGAAGGTGAGCGCAGACACGAGACAACTCTTACAGACTCCGTAGCGCAGAACAGAGAGACTTCTCGTAGGTCTCAAGTACAATACAGGGATGGCAGTAAGACTCCCATTGTATAGGGAGATAACATCTCTTAGGAAACGCATCCAAAACTCTGGAGCTCTCCATAGTGCTAAACTGAGAGAGTCTTCTGTTCACAACGTTTGCCATTCCTTATTAGGTGACTAACACAATTCAGGGGTGGCAGTAAGACTCCCATTGAACAGCAGTTCCTGGTTTTAATGTGGCACACCTGAGCTTGTTCCCTGTACACTGTGGCTGATCAAGCTCGTGTTAAAACCTGGAATGGGTAAAACTGCTATGCAATAGGAGTCTTATTCCCATCCCTGGTGGTGCTGAAACGCACTCTCTTGATCCCTCTAAAGGAGCTCAAACACAAAGTTGACATCAGTGTTGCCGAGACAAGCTTTGGTTTTGGGCGATGCCCCTAAATAGTTTTTTGTAATTTGTTTAACTTATTCACGTTCGTTGTTTTCACTTGAATTTGTGTTTTCTGTGTTATATGTAGGGTTTTTTTGGTTTTTGTTCATTTCATTTTTCAGTGCTTATTTTTTTTTAGCTGTTTTGAGTTTTATGTAAATCAGGTTTTATCGGGACTTAACCTTTTTATATACAGTAATCCATCGCGTATCCAGCTCTGGTGGGACCCGAGTGAAGAAGTGTTTTCAATCTCAATGGGACTTTGCTGGTTCAATAACAGTTCCATTAAAGAGATCTAGTGAGGTAAAGGGGTTTCCTTCTGTTTTGAAGGAGGTGCGCTCCTGGGTCCCTGCTTACAAGGATAGTAGAGGTGTTGCTGTATTAATGTGCAGTAGCCGAAGTTTGAAGATAATACGTTTAGAAAATGTCTGATGTGGGGGTCAGATCCTTTTGATCAATTCCATTTCCTTTTTAAAATCCCATTTTATCAATTCCTATCAGGACACAGGCTTCGTTGAGCAAACAGCTGTACAACTTGTGAAACGCATGGACTGTACAGCTCGTTAGCCACGCATGCAATCGCACGACTACGTGGTGTTCACAAGCTGTGTACATGCTTGCTTCATAAAGCCTGTGTTGTACAAAAGGACTGGGAATTGATTTGAAGAATGGAAAAAAATTGACCCACCCTTGCCTGTGTCCACAAGGTGGCGCCCTCTCACTGTCGCTGACTGCATGATTTCTAATTTTTATTTATTTTTTTTTGACAGGGAAAGAAATGTGAAGGGTCAGTTAATGCATATGCTATCAACGTCTCACAAAAACGAAAATACAGGTGAGTACTGCAGGGGCGGGGGTGTCAGCACAGGGATGGAAATAAGACTCCCGTTGCAGAGCAGTTTGATCCATTCCTGGTTTCACTAAGAGTTTTCAATGAGACACACCTGAGCTTGTTACCTATACACTGGAGTGAATCAAGCATAGTAAAACCTGGAATGGGTGACACTGCTATGCAATAGGAGTCTTGTTGCTATCCCTGCAGCTTGTTTCTCTTGTAAGCAGACATTAGGGGTGCTTGACCTGTACCCCCTTTCTGATTATATACAGCGCTGTGGTGATTTAAACACATTGGAACATTTTCAAACAAGAGGGAGGCCATTTAACCCATCAGAGCTTGTCCTCTTCCTAGCAGCTGATCTCAAAACTTTGTCAAGTTCTTAAAGGGTCTTAAAAGATCCCAGTGACTCTGCCTCAAACATGGCTAGGTAACCCATTCCACCCTCCCTCACCACTCTGTGAAGAAGCATCTCCTGCCCTAAAAATAAAGACTTTTATTAGATTACAATGCAGACCAACCCACAAAACAGCTGCTGTTTGAGCAGATTACGTTATTCCTAACGTTTTACAGACCCAGATTACCGCTAATCTTGGGCTACCCTGATGTTACCTTAGGCAAGGTCGCTCAAGATTAATGCGAATCCAGTGTTTGTGAAACAAGATGCAAAAGTTTCGATTTAGCAGGGGACTAGAAACAGGATTTGGGCGTGGAGGGTTGGGTAGTGTGTGTAAAGTTCACTTTAACACACAGCCACCCAGGCTAGTGGATTTAGTCCTGCCTTGCTGACGATGGTCAGGTTTTGGGGAAAGAAGAAATTCCAAAGGAACTAGGTAGTCTCTAAACATTCCTGTTTAGTAAAACACTACAGGGATGCAAGTGAGACTCCCATTGCATCGACTCACGATATCTGTATTACTGTCACTACTTCTAATCCAATGGAATTGTCTTCAATAAATGCCTTCAGGGATAGAAATAAAACTCCTGCTGCATAGCAGTTTGATCCATTCCTGGTTTTACTATGACACACCTGAGCTTGTTACCTATACACAATGGCAAATCAAGCTCTTAGTAAAACCTGGAATGGGTGAGACTGCTATGCGACAGGAGTCTTATTCCCATCCCTGAATACTATGTTACCTTTTTTTAAACATTAACTTTTTCAGCCCCACTAACGACTCTAACGTTTAGACTTTCGCTAAAAGATAGAAACTCCACAGATCCTGGCCTGCTAAATCCTTGCAGTTCATGTCGCTTTGTACCTCAAAACCAGTTCATTTCAACACAGTATGTATTATCTTAAATTGGGATGCTGTCTTAGAAATGTAGTGTAATTGCTCAACCTCTGAATGTTGCTGTGTTCACGTTGGTACACAGTCCTGTCTGGCTGCACATTTGGTGGGGTGGGGGGTGAGATATGTTTCCAAGGGGCTCCCTGTGCAACAGAGAGTCTGCAACAGCCAGTCAGAGTCCTCAAACCATCAGGTGCGCCACTGCAGGGAGACGAGCTCTCCGATTGGTTAGAAATGATGTAATGTGTTAGAAAATATGATGTAATGCATGTGTGTCCTTGTGGTTCTATGTTTTAGTTGGCTGTTTTTCTCTCTTTCGCAGGCAATACATGAACAGAAAAGGAGGATTTAACAGACCGCTAGATTTTATTGCCTAAAAACGGGTTTAATATTCGGGTTCGATTAGTTTTGTGCTCCTCTTTTGACATTTTGCTATTTTGCTGTTTTCTATTCATTTACTAGTGACTGATCCCCATTATGTGGAATATATTCAGCAGTGTGTGGAGCTGATTCTGATAAAGTGAGTTCCTGGAATTCTCATACGAAGGGCCACTTTTGTTGTATTGTTGTATGTTGTGCATCAGATAACACACACAGGGGCATTTTAGTTGCTCAGTTGCATTGACTTTCCAAGAGAGAACCAAGAAAGCTCGTTACTGTTTTGTTTTAATAATTATCTTGTGTATTCCAAGCCGATTTATCAAAAATTGTAAACTGCAATTCGGGTAAGTTATGCATTTAAATAAACAAGCAAGCTGCTTAAGCCGTGGTTGGTTTGGAGTTTTATTTTCTTATCCGCACGTTCGCACACACACCTGGATTTTACTGCAGGTCACCCAAGAAACTAAGTCAAGTAGACCAACATTTCAGCAGGAACCTCCTTCACTGCACTGTCCACAAACGTTTCAGCTGGTGTAGAAATTTACGAACGAGAGCAATCCATTGTGCCCGTCGGTGCTTGCCCGGTTCCTAGTAGCTAGTTAATTTCAAGACTTTTATCAAGCCAGGTCTTCAAGGATTCCAGTGATTCAGCATCTAGGTAACCCAATCCAACCCCTCACCACAGTGAAGATTACTGGCACTGATACAGATTACAGAGACTAGGGGGGGTGAACTCTGCATCATCAACAACTGCTGCTGCTGCTGCTGCAGAGTCACTTCCAATAGGAGCTTGTTTGTTTGACGTCTCATCCGAAGGACGGCGCACAAGGAGGTGAAGTGACTTGCTCAGGGTCACACACATACACAGTGAGTCAGCTGCTGAGCCGGGATTTGAACCTCCTGGTTGAAGACCCCTTTGCTGTAACCGTTGGACCACCGAGCCTTCTGTTTTTTTTCTTTTTTATTGGCCGATCATTGATGGCTGTTAAACCACAAGTGAATGCGAAGCGTCTGCTAATAAATAAATAATAATAATAATGTCTCAGCCGAAGGACGGAGCACAAGGAGGTGAAGTGACTTGCTCAGGGTCACACACACACACACAGTGAGTCAGTATTGAACCAGGAACCTCCTTTTTCAAGCCCCTTTCTTTTAACCACTGGACCACCAAGCCTCCAAGCGTACGGCTCTGAAATCCAGCCTCCACGAAGACCCACAGCTGGGTTTCGGGGAGATCCGCTCGCCCAGCGAGGGAGCAGCTCCAGGGTCTGCAGATCGGCGGCTGCAGGTTTCACAAAACGCTCTGTAGGAAAGGAACGTCCTCCAAGGGGGTTAGCAGGACAACGGCGCCTCGTGCTGGAGCCAGGATCACACAGCTGCTGAATGCGAAGGCAGGGAAAAGAGGGTCGCTCCCCGAGTTTTGCTTATCGTATCGGGATCTGCAAACACGTGAGGCTCTCGTTTGCATAGCAGCATGCAAATGTCTAGACAGAAAAAAAAACCTGCTGTTGAAGTGGTCTAGTTCCCCACCCCCAAGTTAAACAGGTTTGCATATTTCAGAAAGGGGTTGGCTGATCATCCTGTGTATGGTAGCTATGATAATCTCATGGTCCCAGACATGGTTTTAACTGATTCGCTTGCATGGTGGAAAGTCATACATAGCACAGAGTAGCTGGTGAGGGTGCATTACTGCGGGTCTTTTTCGTTTCAGGTTTAGATAGTCATAGCAGGCAGAATACAAACTGTTGCAAGTTGAGTTCATTCTATAGGGTGATAACTTTCAGCCACAGCTGTCACGGGATTGTGTTAGAATGAGTGGGACCATCCCCAGCCACTTGCATGTTCACTCTCTGTAGGCCTATTGTTTCCAGGTTTTATGTCTCCTCTCATGTGTGCTGTCTTGCTTACAGTTCAGTGGTGACCTGCAGTCCTCTGATTCCATGCTGATTGTATTAAACAATGTCATTTTTAAATAAGTTTATTTTCCTATAAACTACAAACGTTTAACACTAGTTGACTAGTTCTACAATATATCTGTTTTTTATTATATTACAGTGTATAATGTACTTACAAATTGAAGGCACAATACAAAACTCTCGTAGTTTATCATGTGCTGAAACAGCCAGCCCCTCTACATGGAATTACTTATTATTATTATTTATTTATTTATTTATTTTAATCAAGTTTAGCGCAGTTTAGTTTTGTTTTACAAAGCTTTAATTAAATGTATTTTTTTTCTTTTTTTTTTCTTTTTTTTAAGACTAAAATTAAGTTATTTATTACTAAACTGTTATTTAATTATGTCAAGGAATTTCAAACTTGATTTTATTAAGAAAAACGAGACTTCAAAACCAGTCTAGTTTTGCCCTTGATCTAAAACGTCCCGCATGTGGGCACGGTTTTCAAAAAGGTCAAAGAAAGACCTGGGTCGCAAAGTGCGTTCTATAAGCGGATTTGGGTCACTGCGTATATATATATATATATATATATATATATATATATATATAAAATTTACCTCTCAGAGGGTTCATTTAAAACGACCTGTGTATCCACTTGTTGGACCTTTAAAATATACATAAAGTTATTTGGTTACTTAGAATTTAGATCATGCTTTAAAATATGTTTGCTACTTTGTTCTTATTTTGCCCCTTTTGAACAGGCCCGTGTTCCTCGACCATTCTAACCCTCCCCTGCCAATTCAGATTCAAAATCCCGCAACAGAAATATCTACCCCCGCCTGCGCTTGACCGCCCGGACGACTGCGTGTTGAAACTGGGGGTAGAGTCGCTCGTTATCCAGTGTGGTGCCATTTAACGCGGCGTGGCTAATTGAAATGACCAGTCTATCGGTCGGTTATTCGATTTACTGCAAACAAATTAGATTAAAGTAAACGAATTGGGTGTGAAGTGCACGGTCGTATTGAGTTTAGTCTGTGTTTTTTTTGGTTTTTTTTGTAAAAGGTTACTGTCATAACACGTAGCACATGCTAGTTATGTAATTAGTTATGCAATTGGCAATGCTATGTATTGGAAATATAGATATAGATATATATATAGAGAGAGATAGAGAGATAGATAGATAGATAGATAAATAAAATATCTATCTATCTGATGTGTTTATGTTTTGTTGAAAAAATAACAATAACTACCTTACTTTTTTGTATGCTTTTAAAAAAAAATGTATTTCTATTTTAGCAGTATACGTTTGGATAACTATTGTAAAAAATGTCCTGTTTGTTTAATATCTTTAATAATACAGGAGACTTTCTTAATATGTATTTTACAATAAATAAAATGACTTCCATATTGCAAAGTAGACGACCCACCAAAACCAGCGTGATTGGTCGGTACGTCAGCCGGGCGGAGTTATGGGTGGAGCTATCATGATTCAGCTGTCAAATAAGTAGCCGAAGGGGGGTGTGGTCTTCTTGGGAAAAGAGGGTGGTTACCAAGGTTTCTCGTGGACACTTTGGACCAATCGTTGAAAGCATTGTGGCGACAGCAACAGAAGCTGACCAATAGCGTCCGTCCTGTGATCAGAGGCTCGGTCGCAAATAGTTGTGAAACTGACGCCATTTCGGCTCTAATACGTCAGAATCTCGAGTTAACGTCTAGCGAATTCGGAGCCAAAATGGCGACCACAGCGAGACAGTTTCATCACTTGGTTCAATCTAAACCTTGGCGACGGCAACGTTCGCGTGTTGAGATTGACACCCCGGCCACCCAGTTGGGAGGCAGAGCGTTTTAGCTGTTTTCCAATCGAAAGGTAACTAAGGCGGGACTCACTCAGTGGGGTAGGTTGAGGTGTGTCTGTCACTGTTTTATTTTTTTCATAAACAAACCGCTTTTCAGTTTCTGTCAGTCGGTGCAGCTCGCGCTGAGGAGTTCAGTCTTGCGTTTAAACAACTACATTTAATTAGTGTTTTTTTTTTTGTTAAAGAAGTTCAATTTTAAAACATTTTATACACACGACTAGATACTTACTGTAATATTTCTAGATATATATATATTATATACCGCAAACAAACAAACGAACCGACGCTGTAAGTCTCCTGTCATCTGAGAGAAACTCGATATCAACCATAGATATATTGTAATATAACGACCTGTTTAATTCAACATTTTTTTTTCTTTTGTTATTAACTATTTGTTGTTGTTTGGACTGAAAAAAAAAAAAGCAAACATCGGCTGTACTTTTATTTATTTTGACCAAAAGAAAAATTCTTCCGTTTGACCCAATTTATTTTACGAGAGAAGGATTCTGCGTTGCTCAAGACGGCATTTGAGTTTTGCAAACCGGTTATTTAAAGAAAATATCTTCGTTCCATCAAAACGACAGAGTCCTACAAAGTGTTATTTATTTATTTGTAGCTTTTTTGACCCGGATCGTTCCTACTTTTACTGCTTTATTGTGGAAAATGGCGGCGGTCGAAATGGTGCAAATGCTGCTGGAAGCTGCAGAATACTTGGAAAGGAGAGAAAGAGGTAATCATATTTAATTAATAATAACAATAATAATAATACTGTTAATAGTATACGTTATTACACAGCGATAAAACGAGATCCGTTCATTGTAAATCGTTGTGGATCCACTTGACAAACATTGTGTGTGTTGCTAAAGAAAATAAAAACATTGATTCAGTTTTGGTGTTTATTTAGATGTATACTATATGATTTAGCAAACATCAGTGTAAACAAATGGTGTATATAACCGTGTGTTTATCCACAATGTGCTTGCTTGTTTATAAATACCTCTTACATAAGCAGCCCAGTGCATTTATTAAGGGATGCGTTGTGCACAATGCACACCAATCACGGTGTTGTGTATATTTTCTTTTTCGACTAACGAGTGTTTGTTTTGCAGCTCTTATTTAAAAAGGGGTAGCAGTATTAAACGGCGTGGTTTGCTGCTGCTGTGCCCGCTCTTGGCTGTAGTGCTTGGTGCGGTGCTCAATGTGTTGGTTGTGTTTTTCACAGCATTGGGGGTTTACTGGAGTTCAGATGACATCACTGATTCAAGCCTGCTAGCAGCAGATGCACAGGGAGATTATATATAGATGGATGGATGGATGAGATAGATAGATAGATAGATAGATAGATAGATAGATAGATAGATAGATAGATAGATAGATAGATGATGTAGATAGATAGATAGATGATGTAGATAGATAGATAGATAGTGTAGATAGATAGATAGATAGATAGATAGATAGATAGATAGATGATGTAGATAGATAGATAGATGATGTAGATAGATAGATAGATAGTGTAGATAGATAGATAGATAGATGAATGAGAGATAGATAGATAGATAGATGAGATAGATGATGTAGATAGATAGATAGATAGTGTAGATAGATAGATAGATAGATAGATAGATAGATAGATGAATGAGATAGATAGATAGATAGATAGTGTAGATAGATAGATAGATAGATGAATGAGATAGATAGATAGATAGATAGTGTAGATAGATAGATAGATAGATAGATGAATGAGATAGATAGATAGATAGTGTAGATAGATAGATAGATAGATAGATAGATAGATAGTGTAGATAGATAGATAGATAGATAGATAGATAGATAGATAGATAGATAGATAGATAGATAGATAGATGATATAGATAGATAGTGTAGATAGATAGATGAATGAGATAGATAGATAGATGAATGAGATAGAGAGATAGCTATAGACAGAGAGAGAGATAGATAGATAGATATAGCTATAGATAGAGATAGATAGATAGATATAGCGATAGAGATAAATATAGATAGATAGATGCGTTTCTTTTGTATTGTTATACAGTCTTCACACCGATGCTGGGTTGCTTTAAATATAGTTTGCATTCTTGTTATGGCTGCAGTATAATGGATTGGTTTGATTTCTCCCCTCCCCAGTGTGATTTGTATGTGTTTTTGTGTATTCATTTGCAGAAGCGGAGCATGGTTACGCATCCATGCTGCCGTACAATAACAACAGTGTCAAAGAACGAGACAGTGCGAAACGGAGAAATAAATCCAAGAAGAATTCCAGCAGCAGGTACCGGAGCATTTCAAACCATATCCTCAAGAGTCAATACCGACTTACTGCAATGGAGACGACATTAGAGTAATAATAATAATAATAATAATAATAATAATAATAATAATAATAATAATAATAATAATAATCATCATCATCATCATCATCATTAAATATATTGAGGTTTATTAAAAATGTTGATCGATAGTATTAAATTAAAACAGCCCCCTCCTTCCCCATATCTCCATTCTTCCCCTTTAACACGACTTGGCTACTGGAGGAAATGCTAAAGAGAGGAAAATCATTTGATTATTTGCAAAGATGCGGTCTCTGTGCAGGCAGCCCGGCCGCGGGGTGTGAGTGTCAGGCTGATAAAGATCTGCTTTGACAGTTTTGTACCAGATATTAATGGGGGAGGCTTGCCATGCGCCATTTTTGTTGATGTTACCGGTCGAGTCCAGGCTCCAGAGGCGGGTGTGTTGTTTTGTGTACACTGGATTAGCTGAATCAATCGTTAAAAGAATTGAAAAAAAAAAAAAAAAAAAATTAATTAATTAAATAATTAATGCCTCCGTTCTGTACGTGGACATTTGTGTGACGTCATAGTATTCAGATTGGCTTTCTTCCTCTGTCTGATCAACATTAAAAAAAACGTGTAATATTGAAAACAATGAAAATAGTCCGGATCCCTTCTATACTAAAATATAGGGTTTTAGCAATTTCACATGGATACTGTTATGTGACGTCACATAGTATTCAGATTGGCTTTCTTCCTCTGTCTGATCAACATTAAAAAAAACGTGTAATATTGAAAACAATGAAAATAGTCCAGATCCCTTCTATACTAAAATATAGGGCTTTAGCAATTTCACATGGATACTGTTATGTGACGTCACATAGTATTCAGATTGGCTTTCTTCCTCTGTCTGATCAACATTTAAAAAAACGTGTAATATTGAAAACAATGAAAATAGTCCAGATCCCTTCTATACTAAAATATAGGGCTTTAGCAATTTCACATGGATACTGTTATGTGACGTCACATAGTATTCAGATTGGCTTTCTTCCTCTGTCTGATCAACATTAAAAAAAACGTGTAATATTGAAAACAATGAAAATAGTCCAGATCCCTTCCTATACTAAAATATAGGGCTTTAGCATTTTGCTGTGAACGTTGGCTAACACTGCATCCTGATAATGGCACACACGCGTCTAGGGTTATCGAAATAATACAAATTGGACCTGCCGTAATAAGAAGGGATATTGTTTCTTTCAGATGTCACTTTCAGCTGTAATAAAAATAAAACTTAATCATAAAATAAGCGAGAGAAAGAAAAAAAAACGTTTTGGAGACCACAAGTATAATTTATTAATAATAATTCTTAGTAAATACATCTGCGGTATATGTAATGAGTCTTTTTTTTTTTTTTGAATTCATATTTAATTGATGCCAAGTTAAGATCAATGCGCCGCCACACATGAATGCAACTCTCCATTCATCATGCAACACTGCTTCGAGATTTTCAAGAGGGGCTGTGTTTGTTATTAGGAGGGGTGCCAGCTGACACGCTGTGTAAAGGGCTGTTCTCAGTATTGGAGTCGGCTTGTTTCTTGCTCAGTGTACTTTATAAAACATCTTGGGAGCTGTATAAACACAAGCCTCCATGCTGCTTCAGTTGGACAGGCATTTGGGGCAGCGTTTACAGGAACTTCAAAAACATAGTGGAGTTGTGATCATCAAATCAAACAGATCACCCCTTTTTCTGTGCAATATGTCTCTATTAATAGCTATTAGGATGAGGGCCCATAGTGATAGAAGAATCCATCATTCCAGATCTCAGCTGGCATTGAGGTTACTGTACATAGCAAAACCCTCAAGAATGCTGAGTATGGATAGGTTTTTATTTTTTTAAAGTGTATTTAGTTTTGAGCTAGATATTTGAAAATGCTTTACCGGCATGTCAATATAATGAGGGGGAAATCCTCACTTTAGAGTCTGTCAGGCTGCCACTTCTCACTGTGGTCTTTAAATTACAGAGCTGTAGTTTCTTCAGCAAGGCGACATCACTGTGCTTTTGAATAATGTCATGGTTATTCAGCAGTGTGGAGTAGTGGTTAGGGCTCTGGACTCTTGACCGGAGGGTTGTGGGTTCAATCCCAGGTGGGGGGACACTGCTGCTGTACCCTTGAGCAAGGTACTTTACCTAGATTGCTCCAGTAAAAACCCAACTGTATAAATGGGTAATTGTATGTAAAAATAATGTGATATCTTGCAACAATTGTAAGTCGTCCTGGATAAGGGCGTCTGCTAAGAAATAAATAATAATAAAAATAATAATGGTTATAAACAGCAAATCCTCAAACTGGGAAGAGACTAGTTGCCAATACATAGTAAATGCCAGTGCTTTCAGAAGTATGTTTGAGATTCTCAGCAGCTCAAACCTGCAAAATAAAATGCAAAAACCCTCCCCAAAAAAACGCAGCATCAAAAATATTACTCAATTCACATTTGTTCAGAAAGAAACCACAAGACCCGTTTTCCAGTCCCGTTTTCCAGCGCAGGGTTGTGCAACCCCAGTTTCACGGGCTGCTTCCTGATCTGTAGTGGAGCTGCTGTTTAGGGTGTAACTTAAGCTCAGTGGATATCAAAGTGAAAGGGAGGGGGAGTCGGGGTCATTTCTATTTTTACACAAGATGTCTTAGTAATAGGAACCGACTACTGCTGTTCAAATATTATTAGATTTGGCCTAATTGCGGGATAGTCCTGAATAAGTTTACAAAATAATTATATAACTGTAAGGGTGTGGATCAGGGCTTCCCAACCCTGGTCTGCTGGTTTTCATTCCAATTGAGCTCTCAGTTATTTAACTAGACCCTTCATTGAAATAATAATTTACTTAATTGTTCTTGGCTCCTACAAAGTTGCAGAGTTCAAGTTACTTATAAAATGTTACGGCTAATCAAAATTTGCAACTGTTAAGAGCTGAAAACAAGTAAAAACATCTAATTAAGCAAATCATCAGTTCAATTAAGGGTTTAGTTCAGTAATTAAGAGCTCAGTTGGAATAAAAACCAGCAGACACAAGGGGTCCCCAGGACCGGGGTTGATAAGTCCTGGTGTAGAGAGAAGCTAGGAGATGTCATTTGTTAGATAATACTTTTACTGTTTTCTTGTTATTGAAATGCCACACATTATCTTAACTGGGGGAAAAACAAAACAGTTAAAAGCAATTCGTGTGTACGAATCTCATTACAAAATATATTTATAACCCTGTGTATTGTATAGTTGACACGTAGGCTACACAGGTTTCGATTGTTCAATATTTTATTATCGTTTCATCATAAAGTTATATTACAGACCGGAATTAAAAAACACTTCCCCCTTTTTTTTTTAACATTATGCCACTGCAGCAGTTTAAATGTTAATATTTATTGCTTTCCTACCACAGTTCCCTATTCTTCATCAGTATTTTTCCAGCTTTTCAGCCCCCCTCCCCCTCCTTTCCCTGTCTCCCAGAGGAAGGGAAATTTAGCCCAAATCTCCAGCCCAGACAAGCTTAGATATTTGGCACAGATTAAACCACTATGTTTGTGTGTGTGTGTGTGTATCTGTGCGTGCGCGTGTGTGTGTATCTGTACGTGTGTGTGTGCGTGCGTGTGCGTGTGTGTGTGTATCTGTACATGTGTGTGAGCGTGTGTGTGCGTGTGTGTGTATCTGTACTTGCGTGCGTGCGTGCGTGCATATGTGTCTGTGTTTCTGTTCATTAAAAAGTGCTGTGTTCACTTGGATGTTCTGTTCATGTGCACATTCCGTTCTTCAATTTTTATTACTATTTCCAAGACAGTTGCAAATGCATAAATAGCGATGACAATACAAAACCACTTCACATAAATAGTTTGTACAGCCTGGTTTATGATACCTTTGCAATTCCCGGTTCGTACTTTGAGATCGGCAAATGATGGGGTAATTCCAAGAGTATATAGATATATATATTTTTTAATCTAAGCTGAAAACACATTTCTTTGATTTGGCCTTTCACTGGCAAGCAGTTTGGAGCTCTTTTGGTTGCTGTTTGTTTGTAAAGTGCTATGGGGTGCTTGCCCACGAAAGAGGCTATATTAATGAAATGGGTGTGGTATGGATAGCGTTCATTGATACATTCTGTAATAGGAACACTATGAACATGGTAATTGTTTCCAAATGCATACATGATAATATCTACAAATGGTTGTCCCAACGCCATTTTAAAGGTGTACTATCCAGTGTATTATTATTATTATTATTATTATTATTATTATTATTATTATTATTATTATTATTATTATTTATTATTATTATTTATTTGGTAGATGCCTTTATCCAAGGCGACTTACAGGTGTTACAAGGCAGTACAGGGTTACAATACAAGCTTCATATTTTTTTACAGTGTAGTTTACATTAAGTGCATTAATGCTTGTACATCACCAAATCATTTTGGAGGCTGTGCTGCATTACACTACTGTCCCAATACTTGTTGCCTGCAGATGACTGCCTTTGTCAAAGGCTCAGAGATGAATACCTTGCATTACAAGAGTACATGACCATCAACGTGGCCTTAAAGGAAAGTTAACCGAATTTCTGAATTAACAAATTGCAAAATAGCCAGCGAGCACTGTAGATCTAAAAGCGCTTTCTGTACCTTCATGTGATTCTTAATGTAAAACCGTTTAACCTAGGTTTTTTGGTGTTTTTTTCAAATGTAAAATGAAACCATAATATTTACCATAAGAATACTGTCGTCTCCTTACACACGCACACGCACACACCTCTTCTAGACATATTTGTGCATCTAATTGACATCTGGCCTTGGGTCATAGAAGCATACTTTAACATGTTCTCAAACCCCCCCTCCTGCCCTCCCCCGCCCATATCTTCTAGTAGTGTTGCTGTATTCCTGTCTCTCTGCACTCTACCTGATCCCTGGTCTTGAGTGCAGAGGCCTGGGTAGAGCCTCTCTATCTATAGACTATACTGATCCGGTGGAGGGGGGTGTAGTGACTGCTGGATCCCCTTACATTCTAATGTCCCCAACAAAAATATGGCTGAACCGTTTCGGTTTTTAATTCACAAGACTTCAGTTTCGATTGTAATTGCACTGTGCACTGTGACACAGCTGCTAACAGCCCTCCCTTTCATTGCCAAAGTGTAGAACTGCAATAGTGATTATTGATCTCCATGGCGTGCGTTTAGCCTCAATTACATTTCCAATGTTCGAATTGCTCCACCTGGTGCCCCATTTCGAGCCTCAAGTGTGTGTATGTATGTATGTGTGTGTCTATCTATATCTATCTATAATTACAATTCGCATATTTTCAGTTGCATTTGAAGGCTTTCAGGGAGTCTACACATTTTTATTTGATTCTTGCTTTTGAACACTAAAGTGTATCAACTCATGATTATTATCTTCAATTATTACCTGTCTCATAATCAATAATCGGAAATTGGTTTAGTGCGTCTACTAAAATATATATATATATATATATATAATGCCCTTTTTAAATTCTCAGAGTTTCGTCGTTCGTGTTGTATAGTTAATATTTACAGCTGCCCTTGGGGCACAGAAGCCTAGTTTAACACGTTCTCAAACAACCCCCCCTGCCCTCCCTCTGCCTAAACATTGTATAGATAATCTACAACAGTCGTGACAAGCAAACGGATCATTTATTTCAAGACAGTTGAATGCATTTACCTTGTGAACACACTACATTTATAAATCAAGAAGCTTATTATTATTATTATTATTATTATTATTATTATTATTATTATTATTATTATTATTATTATTATTATTACCATCAACACTGGCTAAAACTGTACCTAACATTCATCCATTGACGTTGATCAATTATATTGAAAGAGTCAAGAACGGCTGAAATAATAGAAGGAATTTATGCAGGGAATACTTCAAGACTGACTGCATAGCAGTTTGAGTCGTTCCTGGTTTTCCTTTGAGCTTCAGTTGTAGGTTAAGTAGAGTCTATTTAAGCTCACAGTAAAAGCTGGAATGGCCCAAACCACTATGAGTCTTAAGTTATTCCATGAAGCGCTATATTTGTTTAGCCACAGCTTTCTTGGCCGCTGGTGCTAGCTGAGTCGGATTGAAAGTATCCTGCAATAAATTAAACGCTACCAAGTAACACAACCCAGCCCATGTTTCTGGGTTACAGTTGCTATGTCTGTCTTCAGGGCTGCTAGGGTTTTAAAAGCACAGGGGCAAGAGGCTAAATACCAAAAGAAGTGTCCAGTCTGTCTTTGTAACATATTGCGCTGTTACACGCATGCATGTGCAACAAGCTAGACGTGCAGTAGCTGGGTAAGTGCAGTATTGTTCTGAGACTGTAGCCTTAATATAATAAGAAGTATCATAATACATTTAAGAACTGTTCTAGTCAAGAACACACCTTGGGGAGGGGGGAGGGGGGAGGGGGGAGGGGGGGATATACAACTGTGTTGACAGAGTTTGACAAAACAAGACCGTTTTCTAACAGTTTTTTTTTTTTTTTTTTTTTTCTTTAGATCAACGCACAATGAAATGGAGAAAAACAGGTAAGGTTCACTGTTGTGTGTGTGTGTGTGTGTGTGTGTGTGTGTGTTAAGTTTGTTTTTTTCATCTGGGTTTTCGTCCTAAAAAAAAAAAAAAAAATCTGAAAGAGATCTGAAAATGTGACTTTTTCATTGCTGTACTTTTATCCAAAAAAAAAAACTATTAACTGGAAGATTTTGGCCTTGCGTGAATCATTTCTAGCTTCATGTATGGCCCCTAACAGGTTTCTAACAGACCCTCTCTGCTACTGTGTTGTGTGTTGGCGTGGGTGGGGGGTTGGTGGGTGAAGACTGTGTGTATTCATTTACATTCTAATAAAGGGCGACCCTCATCAGTGGAAAATGAATGGGTTTCCCTGATGTTTGTGGAGATGTGAATAGGGACCCTGGCCTGATTTAGATGAGTAATGTATGCAAGCTTCTCCTGTGACACCGGCAGTCTTGCATTCGCAGTTCTCGCACAGACAAAGGGATCCGAGCGTGCGGCAGCAACAGCAGCAGCAGCAGCGCAGATGTATACTGTGCATGTTTGTGGAGGCTGGCTTTGAATTATGCATTGGAGGAAAACAATCCAGGGGAATGCGTGCATGTATAGATGGATTGTATAGATTTTAATGGACTCCGGTCAGACAATGAAAAGAGTCTTGCTGGGTGAAAGGGGCTTCATTAACCTGTAGTTAATGTTGATCAAGTCTTGCATATATTATAAATAGAGCTTCTAGTTTTATTTCGGATCACGTGATGTCTCTTTTAAACATATTTTGAGCCAATTCGTTTTCTTAATCAAACACTAATTACCAAAGGAAGTTGTTTTTTTTTTACCCTCATATCTTGATTGAGTTAACAAACGACGCGCATTGATCTCACCTCGTTTTATTTGAACCTGCATTTCATTCTGGCTCCAATCGCAGAATTCATCTTATTAATTTCCACTGCGTCAGTTTCTAGTAGTGCGTCGATAATTTAAACAATCTGGTATTCAGCTAAGACTGAACAACTATTAATTAAGGTTCAAAGGGAGGGAGAGAGATGGAAAATAAAAACTGAAAACTAGACGCCATAATTATACAGTGTCCACACCAACCTTCTTTTGAATATCCTGCGTAATATGATAAGAAAATGTTCTGTGTGTGTGTGTGTGTGTGTGTGTGTGTGTGTGTGTGTGTGTGTGCGCCCTCCCCCAGAGGAACCAAGAACCAGGACTAGCCTAGAATACTGTGTTTTACAGTCAGTGCGAACGTCATCCATGTCTTGGTGACTGATTCTAAGCACAGCTGAGGTTTATGACCAGTTTTGAAAGTGGCAGTCTCTTCTTTCTCTTTGCTTTGTTGTTGCCCAAGGAGTTTAGACGTGCTTTAAAAGTAGTGTTTAAACATCACGCCCGTGTTGTAACTTTATGGCACATGATCAGGGAATTCCCAAGCTGGCCCGTCCACAATTGCATAATACACAGAGAGAGAGTCAGAACGATTCCTTGTGAGTCATAGACGGAGTGTGCTCCCTTGGCATGCAACTGCCTTTACTACAAGGAGAATTTCTACAACATGTGATTTCTTGGTGGCAACGCCTTGCAACGGCGCAAGCTGTGTTTTGAGATTTACTGACGTTAATTGATGGATGAGAGCTCAGTTAACTAGCCATGGATCAGCTGTCTTCCTAAGCCAGTTTAACCAATTAACCTCCAGTAATCTGAGAGCTTTGTCTTGTTGGTGTGAAAGGGCGTTGATGCATCATCGTGTGTAACACCTGTCACTCCTGACAGAAACGAGAGACGGCAGGCCTTCAGTGGTTGAAAATCCAAACGATTTCACATTAATTATCGTGAGGCTTTAAATCATATAGACAGTAAAAGGGAGGGGGGGGGGGGCATAGTATTTAACTAAAGGTTTATCAAAAATGCATTTTTTCTTTGTTTTTCAAGAACGGAGTATTTTGAGTAAGTGCTTTAGAAATCGGTTACTTTGAAATTGAAATTCAGAGCTGTGTGTAAAATATTTGTTGTCTAGCACAACCCTGTCCACCTCCTCCTCAGGATGTTTTCAGTCTGCTGTGAATTTCAAATTCATTTTCGAGATCGGTTTAAAGTTCACGATCATTTACCCCGAGTGACAATACAAGGCTCGTCTCATCTCTCCAACCCACCCAGCCTCTTTTTAATTTGCTCCACATGTCAGAATTGTAATTTGGTTCCTGCGCTGTTATCCTTGGGCTCAAAAGAAGTAATTACATTGTGGTCATTCGGTCAGCTGCCCGGGTCAAGAGGGCACAATAAAGGTCACTGACCCCATTACGTGTTCCCTTTCCCTAGTGATCTTTGAATTTTACAATTTTCCAAAGATCCTGTTTTACTAGAAGCGTCCGCAGGTCTGAGAGGAGACGTTCTCATAGAGGCAGGGCAATTCATCCTCAATACCAGACCGCTTTTTACTTTAATATAAACAGTCAAGCTAAAAGAAACTAAACAGAATTTTTGACCAAAGCTGTATTCTGTAGGTGAATCGTTTAAAGATTGTGGTTAAATTGTGGAACGTTTACAAGATGCATGGGTCAAAGTATTAAAAAGAAAGCTGAAAGTTCTGTTGCTAGGCTGTCCAGCAGATAGCACTTGGTCCATATATGGCTCTTTGAGAACCACGATATGAACGAATCCATTTAAGGCTATCAGTTGTTTTTTAGGAGAAGACAACAAGGACAAATGTTTGTGTTTGAAGTAAATATCGTTGACTGGCAACAAAACTGAAGAAATCATAATCTGGGAAAAACATATTATTATTATTATTATTATTATTATTATTATTATTATTATTATTATTATTATTATTATATTTTTTTTTTCTTGCTGCTATTTAGTCTGCTTTTCAGTAAACTAAAACCACGTCTGAAATGTTGATTTATTTATTTTTTCCCCAATTCATGTTTTTTGTGGAATTCTCGCTCTTTTAAAAGCTCACTTAAAGTCTTTCACTCAAAAAGGTTTCAAAAGCCCCTGTCTGCAGCAAAAACCAAAGCTGTCGCTCCATTAAGAATTTAAGAAAAGGTCTTCTCATTTTAAAGGCTCAGTTTCAGTTCAGCGGAGGAAGGCAGGAACAGCCTCCGGGCGTGTTTCAGGGAATCGGATGCTTTGGAAGACGTCAGAGTTTCAAGGTGGCTGCATGTCCCAGGATTTATCAGTACAGAACCGTCTGTCTAGCCTTCTGAAAGTGCCAGTCGGGGGGGAAGCTTTTCAATCTTCAAACAGCATTTTCAAAAGCAGAATGGTGATCTTATTCTCTTGTCCTCTTTAGGGCTGTAGTGCTGCTGTAGATTTAACAAAAGGGGTCTCTCTCTCTCTCTCTCTCTCTCTCTCTCTCTCTCTCTCTCTCTCTCTCTCTCTCTCTCTCTCTCTCTCTCTCTCTCTCTCTCTCTCTCTCTCTCTCTCTCTCTCTCTCTCTCTCTCTCTCTCTCTAATGAGTCAGTAATCAGCTGAAGTGAGGGAGACTCGCTTGTTATCCTTAGTTTTGCTTTGGGGGGTGGGGTGGTGGGGTCGGTATTCCTTCTATTGTTCATTGTGTAACGATTAGGCCAGTGCTGAGCTTTTTACTTATTGTCATTTATTTATTTGAACTCTGCATGACTTATTTAATGCTACGCCTTCCCATCAATTAATGTCTTCATTTATTTATTACTTTTTTTTTTTATCTTAGTCATACTAATCTTTCAGTACTTCATTAGGGTTGGTCAGGTTAACGGGAGCACAGGTGTTAATTTTATTATTTTAAATTTGTTTTGTTTGTTACTAATATTAAAAGAAAGTTCAGTCACTTCGCAAGCATACCTGTCTTCTCTGAGCTTTGTAATCTGCAGGAGGATTATACGTTTTTTTAACCATTCTTTAACCAGGAAAAAAAAAAAAAAACATTTAAGAACGTTATTTACAAGAGTGTCTCTGTGAGACCGGACTGTAAAAGTATTACCATAGATCCTGAAGCATGTCCTGAATCCTTCCCATTAAAATACATGTCATCTTGGACTTTGGTCTACATTTTGCAGAGTCATCTGGTGCTGACACAAGGTGTGAAATTGTGTAAAGTTTCCAGGAGGGATTGCGCTGTGAATATTGTGGCTGGGTGCTGCGTCACTGCTGGGGAGCAAGGTTGTGTAAAGGATGTGAAAACAGCCTTCCTGTCACCGCTTCTGTAAAAATGACCATATTGTGCATACTTCACCGAAAATCCCACAGCGACTTTGAATGCCATCGACAAAGCAAGCTGGTCACAAAAGTTTTGCGTTGCCTAGAATTTTAGTATTGAGACATTTAAAAATAAAAACGATATCAACATAATTTAGATCTTTTATTTAACGTGTAAGCAAATAAACTACAAAGTGATATTGCAGAAGTTTGCCGGAAGCCATTTTTCATGTTAGATTTAAGTGTCACATTTTTTTCAGTTTTGTGTCAGTTTTTCGTTCAAAGTATGTGGAAAACCACAAAGCGGTATTTAATTCAATATGTTAACGTAGCATTAATCAGCAGGTTTCATTCGACTTTATGAAGCAAAATGATTTCATAATGTAGGGGGATGCAAAACTTTTGGCCATAGCTGTATACATTATGGCGATTGGGTATACATATATATATTTTATTTTAGGAATAGATTAGATTTGCATTACCAACGAAAAGAAATGTACTTCGTAGTATGTTATAAAAAAAAAGCTGTAAAGGGTGGTTTCACAGACCCTGGTTAGCACTAACTCACCTAAAATAACATTAGGGTGGTTCAAGATTAGTGCGGATAAGGGTTTGTGAAACGTAGAGTCGTATACTGGTTGTATTAGTGCAGTGGGAGATTGCTGTGGTATAAGCATTGACCTCCTATAGTGCTGTTGCTGTATCTCAGGGCAGTTACTGACCCCTTTCTACAGCTGATACTGTGCGTGTGAGCTGCCGGAGGTACTGTACCCAAGTGACAAGCAGGTTAATAAGAGCGCCCAGGCTGTACTTCTCTTACTCTCACAGAGTTCCCCAGGCTCGTCTGTTGTATTTATTTCCTTTAATTGCTGGTGTTAAACACGGGGGATTAGGTGAGGCTCAGAATACATTATGTGCTGCAGTAGTTTGGGGTGGAGATCATGGCGTGAGGTATACAAATTGAAAGGCGTGGTTCTTGTTGGTGATAGTGGTAGTAAGGAGGAAGTTAATATATTTGTTTTGTTTGAGGAAGGACATTAGATTATAATACAGCTCTGATTCCAGGATTCTTGTAGTCATGGCAAAGTCCAAGGAGACACAGCGGGTGGAAAGTCTGTATAATGCTAACGATGCAATAGAAACTTTTACACTTCCCTTAACTTGCCAAAAGAAGGGGGGGGGGGGGGCAGTACTGGATAGCAGTTTACAAGTTTAGCAGCAATTTCCCGTCTTTATTTAGAGATGCATTTACAACCTGTGATTCAGTAATGGAGAAAAGATTCCTGGTGGCTGCGTGGCTTCTTTCATCCTCCCTTACTGAAGCCAGCGTCTAAAACAAAGGGTTTTTACCTTGAAATTCACTCCGTAGTACATTTTTGAAGTTAGTGTTTGCTGTAGTGTGGGGACTCCTGCTATCTCTTACTATGCCCACCCTGTTCAGATGTCAAGTTTGCTTTCACCAACATGGGCATTTAAATTCCTTTTTCTAAAGAGCGTTTGTGTGTGTGTGTGTGTGTGTGTTGCACAGTGTTCATGTTCATCATTCTTCTCATTAAGTGCAGTGTTGATAAGAGGGGTTACATTAGCACTACAGCTGACACTGAACCTTCAGCCAAGCATTGGATTCAATCGCTACGTAAGCTTGGAACATTTTATTTCAGTGCGTTCTGTATTGCGTAATGAAAAGGGATCTGCAAGCTTAATTGCACAATTTCTGCGTGTTGGTTCTACCTTTCGATTGCATAGACTGTGCTGCTCCTCTGTGGGTTTGGCAGTGGGGGTAAACGCTACAGTACAGTTTCGTGCAGTTAGCATACACATTATACCGTGGAAGATATGGTGGTGAAGGAATGCTACAGCAAGACTTTTTTTTTTTTGGTTGGTTTAATTTTAAAGCTGTTAGGATAGTGATGCTGTAATTGTATTTTATTTTTATTATGTAATCCTGGCCCTTGTTGTGTTAAACTTTGCAGATGAATGATGCACCATTTAAAGGCCCTGTGTAAGACTGCTCTGTGATTTTGCAGTCTCCTAAAGAAATCCTAAAGCTGGCTCCAGGGTTAAAATGAAACAGAAGGGACACAACGGTGCTCTGGAATGAGCCATAGTAACTCCTTCATAAGTATCAAATAACCAAACCATAAACACCTGCCACAGCATTGTCAACAGGGAGTAGGCCCACCATGAGCATGACAGATTCTTTTTTTTTTTAAAAATGATGATAAAAAATAAATAGGTTTTGTTTTGTTCTGATATTTGGAAAAAAAACCCAATGCAAGTTTGTCGATTCAGTTTGGTCAGGGTGGTTTGTGTTTATCAGGGATTGTTATTTTTAGAATTGAAGTTTAATTTATGTTGCTGTACTGTACTGTGTAATAACTGCCTTTTCTGTGCAATATTTGCTTCTAATTTCCTGGAGTTAAAGAAATCCCTCTTCCACATCTCTTGGTGTTTGAATTAGAGTCCCCACTCTGCTGCTTTAACGCCTGTTTCTTTGTGAAAAGCACAGCACAGTGCGGGTCTGTATCTCAGCGGTTGCTGTTTTTTAATGATGCCCTTGCTTGTGCTGGACGCCTGCCTGCAGTGTATGGGCTGCCTCGGGTCCCAGACGGGGACTGGAGAGAGTTTAAAGACTTGGGGGATGTTTATCGGAGCTCACAAACTGACAGGCTTCCTCAGTGCGGGCTGTTTTAATTCGAGACGGAGACTGTTTTCTGTGGCCCACAGCCAGAGCTTCAGTGGCAACTTCAAAGCTGCGTACTTAACTTTTTCACCTCTTTTCTGCATTTGTGCAGGTGCGTCTGCTTGGGTCTTGAACATGATATGTGTGTGTATATATATATATATATATATATATATATACTCATTGACTGCTAATTTTATTTTATTTTTTTCTTCCCCCATTTGAGCTGATTACAAATTAGATTTAAAAAAAAAGAATTCCAAATACTGTTGATCTCTCACTTTCTCTCTCCCTCACCCCAAATAAAGTAGCTTAGAACTGCCAGAATTAATAATTTGCATTTGATTTTTTTTCATTTTGCTTTGTCTAAAACCCAGATCCGCCACTGGTTTTAGATCATTGAAATACACCCTGACGTCACTTTTAAGTATCGTCCAATAACAGCTATGTAAAAAAAAAAAAAAAAACTAGTTTAATTTGTTGTTTTTAATATTTCTTTCTTCCTCTGTTTTCCCTTAGACGGGCTCATTTACGGTTGTGCTTGGAGCGTTTGAAATCTCTCGTACCACTGGGACCAGATTCTAATAGGCACACCACCCTCAGCTTGCTAATGAAAGCCAGAGTGCACATAAAGGTAAGCGCAACAACACGCACCCACACACACACCCCCACACACACACACACACACACACTCGCGCACACAGATTTGTTGATTGGGTGGATGGAAATTTGCCCAGCTCCAGTGTTTTGTTTGGTTTCAGACAATATTATATTGCAACCTACAGTAATTAAATTGCTCTATTATTGCAAGGCTACACAATAAGTGCTGCTATTAGATCATTGCGCCCTTGCAGTGCTTCAAATAAACTTTTCCCTCCCCTAATTGCACTTGTAAATACAATGGACCATTATGCAGCAAAGGGTACATTTTTATTTTACTGTGTTACACGTTCCCATGTGTTGCTACAACTATTTACGTAAGTTAAGGTATGTGTATTGTTTTACATTTTTTAACTTTTTTTTTTTTTTTTTTACATTTTGACCACTTTTTTTTAAACTTTTAAATTGCATTGCCTGTCTCAAGATGGCTTCTCAGAACTACGTTTCCCATCATCCTCCTGCTCACTGGTAAATCCATCTCAGTTACTTATGTGAGCAGGAGGATGGTGGGAAGTGTATTTCTGAGAGGAGGAGTTCACAAAAATTGTAAAGGAGGCTTGGTGGTCCAGTGGTTAAAGAAAGGGGCTTGTTACCAGGAGGTTCCAGGTTCAAACCCGGCTCAGCCACTGACTCACTGTGTGTGACCCTGAGCAAGTCACTTAACCTCCTTGTGCTCCGTCCTTCGGATGAAAAAACATCTGATAATTAATAAGAATTTAACAAAGTAAAGGGAAAGGGGTCACATTTTCCTCTGTGACTATTTTTACTACATTATATGAAAAACTATTATCTACTGTCTTCTAACTCCTCAGCAAGACGGGACTGAAATCTAAAAGGTGCGTGTGTGTGTCTCTTCCAGAAACTAGAAGAGAGCGATAAGAGATCCCAGCACCAGTTAGACCAGTTGCAGCGTGAGCAGAGGCATCTGAAGAGGAGACTGGAGCAGCTGGGAGTGGAGAGGATACGGATGGACAGCACCGGGTCCACTGTCTCATCCGAGAAGTCGGACTCTGACCAAGGTAAGAGAGGCTGCCTTCGATTCCTCGCTCCGCTCTTTTTGCATACGCTATCTGTAGCCTTATAAACAGTCCGTGCCCATGAGTGTCGTTTTAGAGTTTGCATGTAGATTTTTTTTTTATGATTCAGAGTGTTCAAAGGTTATGTAGGGATCGACTGGGCAGACCTTGTATTTTAAACGTGCAGGACGACTGAGATCAGCTAGGAAGCTGTTATAAACCGTTTAATAAATAAATAAATAAATAAAAATAATTTTGGAAACTTTTAAATTAAAAAGGGCAGGGGTGGATATCTACTTCAGAAAGCCTAGCAGATGTCGAACATGTTTGTCTGACCAAACCTTGATGCCACATTCCGAAGGCGTTTCTGACGGGAAATTATGTTTAAACAAGGGTAGGTGCAGCTATCCAATATAAGTTTAAGTTTAAAAGATAAACAGGTTTGTGCAGTAGATAAGGCAGTGCCCCTTAGAAAAACACTGGTTTCAACACCCTGATATTACGTGCCACTTTTTTTAAATTGTCTTAATCAAAACAAGCCTGACAGGGAGGGCTTTACAGAATTAACTCTAAAGCTATAGGTACAAACGCTTGAAAAGCTACATACTGAGCATATATAGACAACTTCTATTAACAACCTTTAACAACAGCTTGTTTCGAGCACTGCTGAAGGACGTATGATGTAATTTTATTGTTTTAACAATTATTCACATTTTGTGTACCTGTATTATTATTATTATTATTATTATTATTATTATTATTATTAATTATTTATTTATTTATTTCTTAGCAGACTCCCTTATCCAGGGCGACTTACAATTGTTACAAGATACCACATTATACATTATTTCACATTATACAGATATCCCATTATTTTTACATACAATCACCCATTTATACAGTTGGGTTTTTACTGGAGCAATCTAGGTAAAGTACCTTGCTCAAGGGTACAGCAGCAGTGTCCCCCACTGGGGATTGAACCCACAACCCTCCTGTCAAGAGTCCAGAGCCCTAACCACTACTCCACTACTCCACACTGCTGTATTACTCTTTATTTAATGTCATCTTTTTAATTCTTTCTTTTGAATCGGGAAGGGCTTTCCAGAATGAATTATCTATAAATCTATGGGTAAAAATGCTTGAAAACGGCATACTGTGCACTAGAGATGCCAGACTTGAGGAATGCGAACTGTCCTTGACGCTCGCTGTGCGTTTTTTTTTTTTTTTTTTTTTTTTCCCGGTTTGCCTTGCAGAGGAGATCGACGTGGACGTGGATGTGGACGTGGACGTGGACGTGGAAGGCACTGACTACCTGATGGGGGACCTGGACTGGAGCAACAGCAGCATCAGTGACTCTGACGAGCGAGGCAGCCTGCGGAGCAGCTGCAGTGACGAGGGTTACTCCAGTGCCAGCCTCATGAGACTAAAACTACAGCAGCTCTCCTCCGACCCCAGCAAGCCAGCAGCAACAGCAGCCGCAGCAACAGCGCTGGGCAGCAGCCTGTAAGAGAGGATAGCCGACCAGCAAGACAACAAGCAACAACAAGCAACAAGCATCGACCATCACCTTCCACCGCCACACAGCTCTCCACTCTGCCCAGTCAAACCCAGTCAAGCCTGCTCGCGAACGGCACATCGAACAGGGTGGGTCCGCCTTTTGGTATCCAGAGGCCAGTTTCTCAAAGCTAGCACTTATTTTGACCTGTTTTCGATATTTTGAAGGTAGTACGATAAGGTTGTGTAAATTTCCACTCAGCAAGTGTATATTCTTTAAAGTATAAATGTGTTATTTTCAGGGGTTTTTTTAATTTTTATTTGTATGGAAGTGAATTGGATTTAGCAGACTGCTACCTAGAACTGCTTTCTGAAACTAGCCCCAGGTTGATTTCCAAACTAGTGACGTGAGGAGGCTAGAATCAAAGTGGTGCTCTCTCTCTCTCTCTCTCTCTCTTTCTCTCTCTCTCTCTCTCTCTCTCTCTCTCTCTCTCTCTTGCTCTCTCTCGCTCTCTCTCATACGTGCCTCTCCTGGGAGGGCAGGGTTCGAATCCTGCTTACCGAGTAACTGGTGACTAAGTGGATCTGTTGGCCTCAGCTAAGGCTGAATTTCTTCATTTAACAGGCTAAACCTGTTTGTGTGTAAACGCCACTTTAAACTATCCCATACGTTTTTAGTGAAAAAAGAGTATCTGTATTTTCCTTTTGTACTTTTATTAAAGGTTTTCCAAAGCTCTGTCTTGAAACGGTTAAAGGATTGATAAAAACCTATAAAACGCACTGGTGCTTTTTTGTTCTGTGTTTATTCACGGAAACACCAACAAAGAAAAATATGCCCCACTTTGATTCTAGCTTTGCTCACTATAAAGACCAGGATTCTCCAGAGTGGTCTCTACAGACTGGGGGGGACCTGTCTGAACAGCTGCTCTTCGTTCAGTACAGGTTTGACTGTTTGTTAGATTTTTTTTCTTCTGTAAAGAACATGTGTGTCTTTTTTTTTTTTTTTTTTTATAAACATTTTTATAATTGGTAGACCAACATCTGCTATTTAAAAAAAAAAAAAAAAAAAAATATATATATATATATATATATATATATATATATATATATATATATATACACAATATATTCTTGCTGTTAAGAACATTTTTTTTATTTAAATGAAAGAGGACTGATGTGCAGCATTGGAATGTGTGTCTGTGTGTCACCAAACAGAAAAATCACCACTATCTCTCTCTCTCTCTCTCTCTCTCTCTCTCTCTCTCTCTCTCTCTCTCTCTGTCCTGAAGGTTGATCTTATCTACCGCTATCACAAATTCTTTTTAAAAACTTTTTTTTTTTAATATTATTTATTTTTATTTCATCACATTTGTATTTTTTCAAAAAGGATTTAAAAAAAAAAAAGCACATTCCAGATACTGGAAGCATTTAAATGCGTTTGTTTGTAGGTTAGTTAGTGAGCGAGAGGTTTGCCAACTCTCCTTTAAAAGAAAAAGATTGAGGAGTCAGTCAGTGTTTTTATTTATCGTTCGCCTTGGTAAAAACTTCACTGTTTCGACTGTAAAATCACAAAAAAAATAAAATAAAGAAAAAAATAAAATGTTCTTTGGCCGTAGCAATAGTTCACATAGACCCATCAGTGTGTGGTATTTTAATATAAACCTATTTTATTATTTCTGTTAAATGTAGCAAACGTTATGTAAATAATACAAAAAAAATATATAAAATTATATGTATAGAAAGTATTTATATGTTGTGAAAATACAAAAATAAAATATTTAAGTATATATTTAGATAGTTACTTATTGCTTATTAAATGCTGTTGTTTTTTGGAGTTTGAGTTGTATATAATGCACAGTATATGTAGTTTTTAAGCATTTTTACTTCGCTGTGGAGAGAATTAATTTTACAAAGCCCTCCCTGTCTGGCTTGTTTTGATTCAAAAGATAGCATTAAATATCAGGGTGTATAAATCAGTGTTTTTCTAATGGGGCATTGCCTTATGTGCTGTACAAATCCTGTTTCATTTTAAACTCTCAAAGAAAACTAACTTTAAGATGTAGGTGGAATTGGTTTCCGATGATTCACCCACGTTGAATGAAAATAATTCACGCTAAATATAGCCGCCCTCTAATCCCCACCAGAGATTCATAGACTGCTTTATTCCCGTAACTAAACACTGCAAACTAATACATCACAGAGAGATCTGTGATTTTATTTAGCCTGATTCCCACTGGCTGTATTAAGCTGGATGGAATAATTTCCCCTTTTTTTAAGGTTTTAAAGTTTTTTATAAATAATAGTATAACGATCAGCTACTCTCCCCCTCGTCCAAGTATCTAGAACAAGGCTTTATAATTTGGATGTTTTATGGTAATTTTTCCTGTTTTGCATCATTGTTATAATGTGAGCGTCATTTCTTAAACAACGTCATATTTAAATACGCGTATCGCATCTCCTGAGGCTAAACTCTGTGCTGGTAACTTGTTTAAAGAAGCTAATGTAGTTCCCCATCTCCTAGAACTCTGTAAAGACTTATTATATTTGCTTTACAGTAAGGTCTCCCTCTTTTCCACTGAGCGACGCAGCTGCTAATCTCACAATGGATGGGGCGTGCTCTGTCTCTCCACACTTTGATCGGTTTGCGACAGAGATTTGCACTTCACAGAGTTGTGTCTCATTCCTTAAAATTGACTCTGAAGTGTGGAATATATATCATTTTTTGTTTCTTTCTTTTATCATTTCTCCTATTCTGTATTCACCTTTAAGATCAAACTTCAGAGAGAGAGAAGGACTGGGTGAAAAGGGCGGGCGTTTCTGTTAAAACAGTAGACTTTTAAAGATCCAGATTTTTTGTTTAATAATAATAATAATAATAATAATAATAATAATAATAATAATAATTGTGCTAATATGTCCTCACCAATCCAAAAGCATTAGTCGATCTGTTAAAAGCCCCTCATTCAATAAACTTTTATTTTTTAAGAAAGGTTCGTAGAAGAGTAATATTTCTTTACAAACTTTTATCAACGTTATCCAACAGGTGGGGAAGTTGGGTTTTTCCATGTAAAAAAAAAAAAAAAAATTAAAGCATTGTTTTACAAAGGAGCATGACGAAAACAGTCAATTACAATGCTTTTGTTTTTCAAACTTCAAAGATCACAAGAGGAAGTCTCCACAAAAGAGGATTTTATATATTTAAAAATAAAAAAACAGTGCGGTCTTTCATCTCCTTGATGCAGGAAATTTTTCACACTGCAAAAAAAAAAAACACATATGTGAGAAACTAAATCCAGATTTCAAAGCAGAGATTTTCCTGCAGCTTGAATCTTCTTTCCCTTCGCCCATTTATAGATTCTGTATTTGATTGCCATCATTGATTCAAAAAAATAATAATAAATAAAATTCAAATAAAAAAAAAAAACATTTGCTGAGCTTCATGGGGTCTAAACTTATTTCAAAATGCATTTTCCTACCTGAAAAGTTTATTGAATTGGATGTTTTCACTCGTACCACGACAATCCCAGCACTTTTAAAAAGGCTGGAGTTTGGGGTAAGGGCATGTTGAAATGTTGCTACCTATAATGTATTTAACAATAATAAAAAAAGGCTGAATTGACAGGGTTGTGAACTTGGGAGCTGGTTTCCTTGTCCATGCTGGGATAAAGCTGAATGACACACGGCACTGAAAACCAATGTCAGGGCAGGAGATACATTTTTAAGGTGACTTGTGACACACGTACAATATTGAAGTGTTTTTATTTTTATAATTCTATAAACTTTGTCTGTACGGATACTCTGGTGCTATTGTCAATCTGCACAACAGTTCTGAACATTTCAAAGACCATTATTATTATTATTATTATTATTATTATTCCCTGTTCTGTTTTAACTGTGTTTGGTTCTCCTGATCTGTATGTACACTGTGTCCTTTGACAGCTAATATTTACCCCTGTCTTTTTATAACAAGACAGGGCTGCATATAGGCCCCTAATGAAGGAATAAAAAAACAAATGTTTGGTTTGAATATTTTATTTTCATTGTCAAGCCTTTTTTTTCAGTTAAATCCTTCTGTATTAATCTCTCTTTTCCTCTACATGCGAAACTAACAGGACAAAGTTTTAGAACTTTTATTTTATGTATTTTTTATTTTTTTTGCACTGTTGTTGATATCGTTGTTGTTGTTGGTCGTTGTTTTTTGTAAGAGGGGAAACATCCCTCGGTCAATAACAGCAGCTACCTTTTAAAAAAGAACATGTTATTCATCGATGTGGGTGTTTTTTGTTTGTGCACTAATGTATAGATGGCAGTTCAAAAGCTGACTTAAAGAGAACGGGGTTGGGGGGGATTATAGGAAACTTTTTCTGTGAAAATGTGGAGCAGTAATTTATATATTTGCCAGTAACAATAAACTTGTTTACCTTACACTTCCATTTGGTCTGCTTGTAACATGAATTGGAGGAGGGAGGGAGGGAGGGAGGGGGTCTAATTACAATGTACAGAAATAACAAAGACATGTCTAAGAATTTTATTTTGACATCCACCTGAAAACGAACCTTTTCACTTTCCTCTTTTCAGTTAAACAATGGGCTAATGCCTTCATCAGTGTTTTTAGTTGAGCATCAATAACCTCCTCCCCCTGGACTAAGGTTTACTATTGAGAAAGCCTGATGAATGGGCCAGCTTTCGCTGCGTAGAATTGTAAGACAAGACCGCAGTGCTCTCTCTCTCTCTCTCTCTCTCTCTCTCTCTCTCTCTCTCTCTCTCTCTCTCTCTCTCTCTCTCTCTCTCTCTCTCTCTCTCTCTCTCTCTCTCTCTCTCTCTCTCTCTCTCTCTCTCTCTCTAAAGCAAAGAAATGTACAGTTGCTTCATGCTTCCTTTCCACACATCATTGCACAGCACCACTTAATACTGCTGACTATCAGTGTCCATCCTGATCAATATAGGCAGCTTAATGGGGGGGGGGGGTCTCAGTTCTGTATGCCAATGTGGAGACTTGTAGGTTCTTAAAGAAAAGACCCAGAAATGTATCCCATAACGGCAGCTTTTTATAGAGTAGTTGAGAAAAAATAAAATTTGTGCTTTTGAGACACTAATCTGTGCCATTGATCCTTCTTTGAACCAGATCAGCCACACCAGTCTCCTTCCGCATTCTACTAAGCAGGCAGATAAAGAAAATGGGAGCAATGGGTCAGCTGAAAATGAACAAGAATCTCGGAGCGGGGAGACTGAGGCTAAAGCAGCTACTAGCACGCTGTTTCATTTCTCTGCTTTTTAAAAATGGTTCAAAAACATCAAACCGCTCTAGATCCAAGAAATTAGAAATAATCGCTAGAAATACTTCATGAAGAAAAAGGAAAGTGGCTGATAAACTGGAAGCTCTCTGTTTTAATAATGAGCCGCACCTCCTTCTTCAGAGAGCCTGGTAGAAATAGCCAGGCAGACTGACGCTGCTGTTTCAGTGTGGGAGACTGACAGGGGGAGTGTTCTGAGAACACTGAGACTGACCGTTCCAAGGTGGAGTTCCGATTCTAAAAGGAATGCTTCGCAGTGACTGACAGGGGAATGTTCTGAGAACACCGAGACTGACCGTTCCCAGGTGGAGTTCCGATTCTAAAAAGAAACGTTGCAGCTAATTATTAAAATAGTGTGTTTTCAGTTTATCGATTTACATCCAAAAAACATCCCATCAGAATCCTTGCCATAAGAAACTCAAACGTCGACAAAGCGTTGCGGCTCGCAGCTTCCTCTGTGCGCGTTCTCATTTGAAAGTGCTGGGTCTGGTTGTGATTTCAGCACCCACTGAGTCTCTCAGGGAAGTTGCGGATGGGGTTGTGTAACCGCTTGCAGCGCGGTTGCTATTGCACGTTCACTTTGTTTCAGTCAGGACTGTGTGGCGCTTCTGGTGAAGGCCTTGGTAGCGCTTGTGCACGAGGTGAATGAATAATAGCACCGGGGGGGGGTGAGGGGGGGCGGCTTGGAGAGTATTCCATTCCCTGTGAGCAAAGCCCTCCATGCATTCTCAGCATAGTTGCTTTTGCTTTTTTCTCTTTAACCCTTCTCTCTGTCTCTGTCTGTCTCCTGTCTCTCTCTCTCTCTCTCTCTTTTTCTGTCTCTGTCTGCCTCTCTGTCTCTGCCTGTCTCTCTCTTTGTTTGTCTCTTTCTGTCTCCTGTCTCTCTCTCTCTGTCTCTTTTGGTCTCCTGTCTCTCTCTTTCTCTGTGTCTCTGTCTGTCTCTGTGTCTCCTGTCTCTCTTTCTTTGTCTCTCTCTGTCTTTGTCTCCTGTGTCTCTCTCTCTCTCTCTCTCTCTCTGTCTCTCTCTGTCTGTCTCCTGTCTCTCTCTCTCTCTCTCTCTGTCTCTCTCTGTCTCCTGTCTGTCTCTGTCTTTCAATTCAATTCACAGATGCTTTATTGCCATGACTACAGCAGGTGTAGTAATTACAACATAAATAATAATAATAATAATAATAAATAAATAAATCCAAACATCTTTCCAAATGATTGCAAATTAAAAAGGTACACGAAATATTTCAATAAAACCGACACATAGAAAGATATTTATTTGCGCACACGTGTGTGATGGAAGGTGAGTTTCTGTCAGGTTTTACTGGTCCCTGTCTCAGATCAGGACACTGTCTGATATATTCAGCAGCTGTGAGGGCTGTGTCGCTATTTTCACCCAGAAAAATGACCATCTTATCCTCTACCTTCAGTCTCTCCCTCTCCCTCCCCCTCTCCCCCTCTCCCTCTCCCTCTCCCTCTCCCTCCCCTTCCCCCTGGTCACACAACCTGCAGATGAGGCTGGATTTGTGGCTTCTTATTCTCTTCTGGCAACACAGGATTTGCTGTTCCTACCTCTTTTTTATTGTATTGGTTTGAGTGACGATTCCGTCTTTGCGAGCTGCACGTCTCTTAAATAAAAAAGATCCCGCTGTCTAAACGGCAGGGCCTGTTGTATCATGGTCATAACTGCCAGGATAGAAAAAATGAAAACATTCCTCGCCTTGGTCTGTTTCAAATTTTTATTTATTTTTTTTCGCCTAGACTGAAATAAAACCAGCCACGGTATGAATGAAAATAAAGTCTGATTCACAGGAACCTGTTCTAAAAGAAGTCAGCAAGTTGTTTCGTGAATCTATGCAACAAAACCTGCCATACCGTAAGGACTGGTTTCAAGGAATGTGGTTTGGGTTTAGTTTTTGTTTAAAAGCACATCAGGTTTTCATTTCATGAACCGGGTTTGAGAGAGGGTTAAAAGTGTGCATTTTCCAAAGCAACGTTTAATCGAAGAAAGCGCGTATTAATGCACTTTTAAAAATAAATAAACAAATAAATTCTCGAAACTTGTGCTTAAAGTTTTGTAAATAGGGCCCCGTGTTTCATTCCTGAGACTGAAAACATTCTTAAAAAAACTTGAAATGACTGTAAATAGCAGTAAGGAGGAGACGTGACCTGGCTAAGGTTATTGATAGGACTCCTGCAGCACAGAGTAGTGGTTAATGTTGTTTTGCTGGTTATGCTGCACCCAGGAGTAAATACCAGTGATGACTGACAACTTGGGACGACCTCCCTGTGAGTCACTCCCCTTTCCCTACACTTGTTTATTTCCGTGCGTCTTTCAAAAGCGTATTTCCAAACACAGACACCCTGTGACTCTAGATACTGATCCTGCAGCAGGGTGAACTCTCCGAACTGCTACAGTGACGAGATTGGCTCGCTGTGGTTTTGAAATGTCACAGTCTCTTCCCAGCTGTTTAGATTCACTCTCTGTATGGTTTTCGGTTTCATTCGTCACATCCTGGTGACTTTTTTAAAAAAAGTTGAAAAGCCTCAATAGAGCTCTCATAATCTCTTAGTACAGCTGGGACACCAGAGTGTAACCATTGACCTGTCCCCCCTGCAACATTCGAGTGGACATAATAATTGCCACAATTCTAACTTGAACAGTGGCTTGAAACCTGGTTCCAGGAGTCAGCTTTGCTGTATCAAACCCCAAGTCTCCCTGCCTGGTGTGCCGTGCAGTGGCCTGAAACTTTGTCTCCTGAAACCAAGTTCCAAGCCACAAAGTGGCTTCATGTTCCCTCAGCTGTAAAATGAGGGTAGAGTGTTGCAGGGGGGGGGACATGTTAACAGTTACACTCTGGTGTACCAGCTGTACCTAGAGAGTGCCCGGACATACTTTCAACTTCTGAGTTGAGATTTGCTACTTAATGTTCAAGAAAATCAGTAGAACTCTGACAGGAGGGTTGGTTCACTTTGTTACAATCCCAGAATTGTTCCTCTATAGAAAATCTAACCGATTTCGAGATTTATACTATGGTGCTTTCTATGTCAAGTAGCACATTTATTTTCAGAAGATTACTGTTTCATGTTTTAGGCGAGAGACATGTTGCTGTGTATATGTAAAAGCCTGTGCTGTTCAACTGTTGTATAAAATAAAATGCATTTCATTATTAGTAACTGGATTTGTAGGGTTTGTCCTTGCTATAAAATTCCAGTCTGCTCAGAATTGGGAAACTGTCCTGTTTTCAACAGTTCGATTCATATTTTGGTATTGTTTTTGAACTTCTGTGTGCGTGTGCTGGCGTGCAGGTGTGTTTGTGTGTGTTTGCTTCTGTGTAAACCGTTTCTATGGTTACACAATAATCCTTTTGATGACACAACGCTTGTCCGCCTTGTCACTGGAGCCAGCTCTTTCGCAATGACAATTCTAGGACGTACCAAGGCAATGTGCTGTGCAACTCCCATAAAGCAGAACTGCTGCCCGTGGATACTTGCGGTTTGCGTGCACAGCTTCAACTAACCACACGCCTACAGAGTCTAAAACGTGTTTAATATTATTATTATTTATTTCTTAGCAGACGCCCTTATCCAGGGCGACTTACAATTGTTACAAGATATCACATTATTTTTACATACAATTACCCATTTATAGAGTTGGGTTTTTACTGGAGCAATCTAGGTAAAGTACCTTGCTCAAGGGTACAGCAGTAGTGTTCCCCACCTGGGATTGAACCCACAACCCTCCGGTCAAGAGTCCAGAGCCCTAACCACTACTCCACACTGCTGCTAATATTATCCCTGTTACTGTCTCCCTGCACTTAGTATCACCACATCGAAATGTCCAGCTTATAATGGGAGTCAATGGGTGGATAATGCCTCAACTAATTAAGTTCCAAATTAATAATAAAATATCAGCCCCGAGTGGCGCATCCGGTAAAGGCTTGGAGTGCAGGATGCGCCTGGACGTCTCCGGTTCGAGTCCAGGCTATTCCTTTGCCGACCATGGACGGGAGCTCCCAGGGGGCGGTGCACAATTGGTCGAGCCAAGTTTCAGTACAATTTTGGAAGTGGTTTTCCAGATACAAGTGGAAATGTAAGTGTGATACACAGTCCAGATGGACACATATATCAGGGATGGGAATAAGACTCCCGTTCCATCGCAGTTTGATCCACTCCTGGTTTCACTATGAGTTTAATAAGACACACCTGAGCTTGTGATTAACTATACAAACTGAAGCTAATCAAGCACCTTTCAAAACCTGGAGTGGGTGAAGCTGCTATGCAATAGGAGTTTTATATACGCCCCTGTATTTGGATCGATAGACACAGACAATCCGTGTATGCCAGGAATATATCAATAACTTAAGCAATGTTAAGACCAGGTTGCATCGCAGTCAGATGAGCGAGTTTCAGATGTACACCAAAGGGATTCATGATGCATATACATACGGACAGACTTCAGCGCTTGCGGGGGTAATCAGGGGTATTAAAGGTATTAAAAAATACAGTCACCCGTCCCCCACGTGCTGCTACAACTGTTTAAATAACGCACCTGTCATTTTTCTTTTCATTGTCAACATCCTGACAACTTTTTACACTTTAAAAGTCTGTTTCAAAGCTCTGTTCAAAACGTCCGCTCTAGTGCACTGATAGCGTCAGGATTATTGCCCGCATCGTCAAACAGGTAACACAGCAAGAACGATCCACGACACGGAACAGAAAAGCCAGAGCATGTGTTGTAATGTTTTTGTTTTTTTTTATTAAGAGGACAGATCTCACACCTCAGTGCACTACAGCGGACATTTTGAAAAGAGCTTTGAAACAGACTTTAAAGTTATAAGTGTAAAAAGTTGTCAATAAAATGAACAATGACGGGTAGGTTATTTGAACGGTTGCAGCTGCACGTGGGGGCAGACATTCTGAAGAGCTTTGAAACCCCGCTGCTTACTCTTTATGTTATTTTGAGCTGACTGTGCTTCTCCCAGTTCAAGATCTGATGAGCGATCTGTGATGCTGCATCTAACCCCTAGCCTACAAACCAACAGCAAGACAGCGTGTATCAGACAACCTTAAGAGCTCTGATCTGTGGCTTGTCGGTTATCTGATAAACTCAGCCCATTAATCAGGCTAGGGAGAGGCCAGTGCTGCCACCCTGCTAATAAATCCTTGTGTCTCAGTATCTCCCTGTGTGAACAAACAGTAAACTGGATACACCAAGGGAGGCTCGGTGGGTCCAGTGGTTAAAGAAAGGGGTGTCGATACCAGGAGGTTCAAATCCTTGCTCAGCCAGTGACTCACTGTGTGTGACCCTGAGCAAGTCACTGAACCTCCTTGGGCTCCGTCCTTCGGAGGAGACGTCAAACAAACGAGCTCCTATTGGAAGTGACTCTGCAGCACCAGCAGCAGCAGTTGTTGATGATGCAGAGTTCACCCCCTGGTCTCTGTAAGTCGCTTTGGATAAAAGCATCTGCTCAATGACTAATTAATAATCATTAACAATTTCCCAATTACGAGTGAGGAATTTTTCAACCAGAACCTATGCTTTACCATACCTCTCTGTGCTTTACAATGCTTCCCTATGCTTTACCAGACCTCTCTGTGCTTTACAATGCTTCCTTATGCTTTACCAGACCTCTCTGTGCTTTACAATGCTTCCTTATGCTTTACCGTACCTCTCTGTGCTTTACAATGCTTCCCTATGCTTTACCAGACCTCTCTGTGCTTTACAATGCTTCCCTGTGCTTTACCAGACCTCTCTGTGCTTTACAATGCTTCCCTATGCTTTACCAGACCTCTCTGTGCTTTACAATGCTTCCCTATGCTTTACCACACCTCTCTGTGCTTTACAATGCTTCCCTATGCTTTACCACACCTCTCTGTGCTTTACAATGCTTCCCTATGCTTTACCATACCTCTCTGTGCTTTACAATGCTTCCCTATGCTTTCTCTCTGCTGTATTACACTTTGCTGTGGGAAACCTCTATAACAGGTAAGCTGCAAATTCACAAAGCAAATTTAGTTAACTTTTGGGTGTAGTTAATAAAACATGTACGCTAAGTTTGGACAGTTTTTGGAAACGGACACAGAGGCAGCCAGAAACACTACAGGTGCGCATATAGAATTCATTATTTATGCGAAGCCGTTTCACGTCAACGTTTGTTTTTCTTTTCTCTCGACACAATGGCAGGTGTTATCTTTGCGTGGGAGGGTTAATGCTTTGTGCCCACGGCGCTTTGTCACGATAATCGGTGGGCGCGGCGGCAGCCACGTCGTCTCCGTTTAACCACACGTGCGCAGAACGACAGCGTGACACCGAGCGTCTGACCCCGCCCACTTTACCTGGAAAACAGGAGAGCCGAGCTGTGAATCAGGACTACCTGCAGGCATTATAACTATAATTATCATTACTATTATTATTATCAGCGTCATTGTTATCCGTACTCACTATAATTATAATTATGGACCCGATGATACCAGACAGTTTCTGTTATTGTAAGAAACACAGACAGCTCCGGCCAAAAGCATTGCATCAGCCTGTTACCTCAATTTGCTTCACAAAGTCGAATTAAACCTGCTGAATAATGTTACGTTCACATATTGAATTAAACGTCGCTTTGTAGTTTTCCCGTATACTTAACGGAAAACTGACAAAAACTGAAACTTTCTAAATCTAACATTAAATACTACTGTACTACTATTATGGCTTCCGGTAGACTTTTGCGATCTCAGTGTGAAGTCTTCCACATTAAATCTAAAATGAATTAAGGATACAATCGAGCCATCCTGAATATGCGACCCACCCACATATATAAGGAGTAGAAGAGACTGTTTCATTGTCTGCGTCCCCATATGAGGTCGCGGTGTATGAAAGGGTTACGGGTAACCCCTATAAGTCACATTCTTATCACGTGACTGTAGTGTCGGTCAACAGACGCTCTCCGTGACACACCGACAGCCTCGCGCGTTACACCTTCCTGAGACACGCACACTTTGTTTAGGGCGTGTGCCAGTGAGGAGGAACAAGCACACACGCAGGCATGCACAAACACACGCACACTCACCTCACCTCCAAGGTCAGCTTGCTCTGCAGTCCAGAGAAAGAGAAACAGAAAGGGAGGCTCTTACACTCTCCGAACAGCCTCCCTCTGCTCTGTGCTGGTGGAGCAGAGAAACAGAAAGGGAGGCTCTTACACTCTCCGAACAGCCTCCCTCTGCTCTGTGCTGGTGGAGCAGAGAAACAGAAAGGGAGGCTCTTACACTCTCCGAACAGCCTCCCTCTGCTCTGTGCTGGTGGAGCAGAGAAAGAGAAAGAGAAAGGGAGGCTCTTATATACTCTGAACAGCCTCCCTCTGCTCTGTGCTGGTGGAGCAGAGAAAAAGAAGGATAATATCGTATATAATGTTATTTATTGATGCCAAATGTGGTGCTATTTGGCTATGCTGATACAGGCTTTTTAATTTTTTTATTATATATATATATATATATATATATATATATTTACAATGTAATAAAAAGGCTATTTAAACTCATGTCAGGCCTTGACTCACACAGTCTAATAAAACGAAACTAAACCGAATTGCAGCTGTCAGCCACACACAGTGCAAAGTGTCTTCTTGCTGCCACCTAGTGGTTAATGCGGGTATAGCCATAATAAAAAAAATATTCACACAGCGCACGATATTAATTCAAATCAAATCAAATCAAAGTTTATTAATATAGCGCCCTTCATACAGGCGTGTCTCAGAGCACTTTACAGGGCAAAAATATTCAAATTTATAAAAACAAAACAAACAAACATGCATGCCAGATGAAAAGAAGTTTAAGAAATATATAATATAAACAAATATATAATGCAGTTAAAATACAAACAGATACAGCAATAAAAACTAAAACAGATATATACACACATATGCATATTATAAAAATGCCAGCTCATACAAATATGTTTTTAGTCTGGTTTTAAAAACAGATAGAGTCTCAGCTTCCCTCACATGAGGTTTTTGTCGCCATCTGCTGGAAAGTAACTGACATTGCGAGAGATACATTATCAGCCAAGGAGACCGTTTTTATTTTACGACAGCATCCCCTTCTATGGCAATTTAATGCTAATTCAATTCACTACTGATATGAGAAATGAAACGTTATATATATATGTGTGTGTGTGTGTGTTTCTGGGAGTCAGTGCAGTGAAGCCAGCACAGGAGTTATCTGGTTTCTTATTTTTCCCGTTCTACTGAGAAGCCAAGTTTGTATCATGCAAACTATTTTACTTCTTGCTTGACTTTAGCGCCCCCGTGTGGGCAACAGGTGTTATGCTTTAAAAAAAAAAAAAAAGTTAAACTATTCCTATGCTTTCAATCGCCGCTTGGGGCGCACTCTACTCGTGTTATCGAGCGGACGAGCGCTGGTCTGACCCTTTTGGCTTATAAAAGCCCTAACGATGCGCAGAGTCATCTTGAGAAAAGAAACCGTAAACCACAAACACATGAAGTTTAAAATTAAACAAAAAGGTCAACAAAGAAACTTAAGAAACTTAAACCACTACTCCGATTAAAAAAAAAAAGATTTAATTTTAACCCAATGTTTTTTTTTATTTTATTTCCTGCCTCGTTTCTTTGTATGCAGTCACCCTGAGCGGTTTATTAATAATGACTCAAATGCGGTGCTTGATAAGTCTGCTTCAATGCGCTGTTTACCAACGCTCAGGAGCCCATGTCTTCAGTTTGATGTGCCTGCTGGATCAGACTACTTCATTGCATTATTTATACAGAAGAGCGCCATCTAGTGGTCTTGCAATGCACTGGCTGTGCACTAGACGGCGCTGGTGCGCACTAATATAAACACCCTTTGGCTGATCTAGCCTGCGTTGCATGTGTCTACGGCAGGCTGCTAGCTCCGGAACTCACAGGCAAAGCGACTTCAGCGCGTGTTTGAGTAAATTCAGAACAGCTGCATGGCCAGCATCGCAAAAATCTATCAACTCTATCAATTGTATTGATATATATAAAGCGCTTTTCCTTCTGAACATCTCAAAGCGCTGTACGTAGCACAAAAATACACCCGCAATTGTTAATAACATCAGATACATACAAAACATACATCAGAAACAGCATTTTAAAAAAATAAAAGCAGGTTTTTTAAAACAGAGTTAATACCAAAGTCATTACAATATATCAATACGTGTGAAACATCCATTATAAGTTATACTAAAAAAACAATTAATGATCAAAAACCAAGTGTGTGTGTGTGTGTGTGTGTGTGTGTGTGTCTGTGTGTGTGTGTGTGTGTGTATATATATATATATATATATATATATATATATATATATATATATATATATATATATATATATATATATATATGGACAATTAAAAATAACTAAAACGGAGCTATTTAGTTTTCAAGAAAAAAACTAGAGATTGGAATTATAAATGTATAAACACACACACACACACACACACACACAGCTAGTATAGCTGCAATACGGGATATTAGGAGTTAATGCGTTCGCTGTGAAACCGAGGGAGTTCTGTAATTCGACACACGTCACGTTTAGAACACCTGTAGATTTATCGGGGCAGCCTCTGCCGCTTCAGAGCACTGCGCTGTTAAACCCGACGATTGTGATGTCATTATTCAAGCTGCAAGGACAGCCAGCCTGCAGCAGCAGCAGCAGCAGCACATTGATTTGCTGCACAGGCAGAGTGGGCGAGGTCAGATCCTCGGCTCCTGTTGAATTGTGTTACCGCGAGAGACGGTGCATTGGCTTATGATGTTACTCACTCTTACAGGACCGGCGCTGGGAGGGGATGGGTGTTATGCGGTCACTTTAATTCATGAAAGACAGTGTTTTCAATTCCTGATTGTATGATGTTTTTCATTAAGACAGAATGATGGTGACTTGTACATAACTAGTAATTTCCTACTGGTTTAATTATATATATATATATATATATATATATATATATATATATATATAGAGAGAGAGAGAGAGAGAGAGAGAGAGAGAGAGAGAGAGAGAGAGAGAGAGAGAGAGAGAGGGGGGGGAGAAATTAAATTAAATGATCTTTTACAAATCGCATGTCTAAACAAAATACTATTAGGTAGTTCTTGTTGCAATTATATATCAATCAATCAATCAATCAATCTTTATTTTATATAGCGCCTTTCATAGTGGACCACCATCACAAAGAGCTTTACAAGATAGTGAGGAACAACGCATAATACATTAAATACAGTGAAATACAGGGCATAGCACATTACATACAAACAGTAAAAAAGGCTAGGATGTGAATTCTAAATATTTATCTATCTATCTATCTATCTATCTATCTATCTATCTATCTATCTATCTATCTATCTATCTATCTATCACATTTTGCTGCGAAGCGCATCTCTCTGTCCCTCTCGCTTGCTCCCGAGTGTTCAGCACCCTGGACAGCGCTTACCGTGAAGTTCCATATCCCGGCCGGGAGCGTCCTCCGCCGGCCACCTCGCTGAGACGGTGCGGTGCGCTCGTTTCTCCCCATCGACTTGAAATAACCTTCGATCGATCCAGAGAACCAGGGCCGCTGCACACGCAGCATGTCTGAGGGTGTCAGAAAAACAGAAAAAAAGACTGCTTTACTCATCAATAAAACAGTAAGCCGCAGACAGCCACCGGGAATGCAGTGTGGTTTTTTCAAGGGGACTCGCACAATTTGCAACTCTGAAAAAAAAAAAAAACAACCTAAGTGACCATCTGTAAAGTGTTGGACGGTCCTGAGAGAATGGTGCATTCATTCCGCTGTTTACAGACCAGAATACAAGTTTTACATTATTTTCCTTCAAGGTAATCTACACAGATCACCACATAAAACCGAGGTCCTATTGGAAGTGACTCTGCAACAGCAGCAGCAGTTGATAAAGCATAGTTCGCCCCCAAGTCTCTGTAAGTCGCTTTGGATAAAAGCCTCTGCTAAATGACTTATTCCTAAATATTATTATTATTTATACCTCGCTTTACTTACCACGTTTCGGATTGCATTGCCTTTTTTATTATACTTTACTACACTCTGTGCTCACAGTATGGCGTGAAAGCAACAAGACTTCCTACTGGCTTTAGACGCACACAAGGACATGCACGTATGGGATTGTATACACGACAGCGCGGAAATACTGTACATTGAGAAACACACGTCGTGCATTGCAGCAGAGACTGGAGAGGAATCAGTGTTTAATGTATTCACTAAGATGCAGCGGAGCAATCCACGATCGATTCTGTTTCACGCCTAGAAACTGCAGAACTCTAGGGCGTGCTCTCCGTTGCTTTACAAAGCAGGCGCTTGCAATCTAATATAACAAAGACTTCACTGGCTGAAGAAACGGTATGCGTGTAATATGATTAACCTGCACTGACGACCCCACCCCACTCCACCTGGGACTCCTGTGTCACTATAGAAGCACACCGATGTGTCGACTTCTCAAAAAGGGAATTCATTTTCTTCCGTTGGTTTTTATTTTCTGCCGGCCGGGCAATTTAAAAGGTGTTCCGTTTTGTGTTCTGTCGCCTTTGCAATAGGATGTTATCTTATTTAAACCCCAAAAATATTTAAAAAGCACATACGCTTCTTTTGTGATCAGTATTTTGTTTCAACTACATAATAATAATAATAATAATAATAATAATAATAATAATAATAATAATACTAATAATAATAATAATGAAGCATATCTAAACGTGTGTATTTAATACAAGGGTGACATTGTGAGCATTTCTGACTGTTTTCCGATGCACAAAAAAACATTATTAAGTAACATTCACACGTTCAGATATAGAGTTGAATTATAACACACGCTCTCAGCGGTGGTGCCACAGAATGTAACATAATGTCGAACTGTCAAGTTTACGCCGATATCGTCTTATTTTTTAGTGTCGTGTGTGTTTAAGTGAAATGCAACTGTGTTTTTATTTGAATGGCATTATTGTAAGTACTATTTTTCATGGGAAAAACGTGCGATTCTGCAGCAGCGACAGCTCGGGTGAAAAGCGCATAGCCTGTCTGTTTCTCTCCCCCTCTCTCTCTCTCCCTCTCATTGGAAATCAATTGGATTTTTTTTTTCGCAGCGTTTGCAGGTCGTCCCCCCCCCCCCCCCCCCCCCCCAGTAAATGGGCGTGTTCATTCAAGAGCTGTTTCTTACCCGTGCGTATAAAATGTAACGCCGCGGCACCGAAGGACCGCATTATCAACTCGCTCTCTCACACACTCACCCACTCACTCCCAGACTGAGCTAACAGCAAGAACTAAAACGAAAATAAAAAAAACTCCGCAGCCATGAGTTACTCCAGAGATGTCTACTCCTCCTCCAGCTCCTATCGGAAAATATTCGGAGAGTCTCCGCGGGTCTCTTCCAGAATGTCTTCGAGCGGCAGCCCGGCCCGATCTGCCGGTTACCGCCCCGGCCCGGCTCTGCACCACCGCAGCTACGGCTCATCGTCCGCAGTGCCTTCCTCCGCCTACCGAAAAGTCGGCTCAACCCGCCCAACGTCCTACTCCGCTGGGCTGGGCAGCACCGACCATTTCGACCTCTCCCAGTCCACAGCTGTCACCAACGAGCTCAAAATCATCAGGACCAACGAGAAGGAGCAGCTGCAAGGGCTGAACGACCGCTTCGTTACCTTCATCGATAAGGTCCACATGCTGGAGCAGCAGAACAAGGTCCTGGAGGCCGAGGTGACGCTGCTGAGACAACGCCACTCCGAACCGTCCCGGCTCCACGAGCTCTACGAGCAGGAGATCCGTGAGCTCCGGTCTCGGGTGGAGGAGCTGGACCACGAGAAGAGCCAGATGCAGCTGGACTGCGTGCAGATGAGCGACGCGCTGGAGAAGCTGAAGGAGAAGCTGGACGAGGAGGTGAGGATGAGAGAGGAGGCCGAGGCGACCCTCAAAGGGTACCGCAAGGACGTGGACGACGCCACCCTCACCCGGCTGGAGCTCGAGAAGAAGGTGGAGTCGCTGCTGGACGAGATCGCCTTCCTCAGGAAAGTGCACGAGGAGGAGGTCGGGGAGCTGCAGAGCTCTGTGCAGGCCTCCCAGGTGAGAACACAATACAAATGTATTATTGCACTGACTGTAAACTACACTGTGTTTAAATATGAAGCTTGCATTGTAACCCTGTACTGCCCTGGAACACCTGTCAGTCACCTGGGATAAAGGCGTCTGCCAAATAAATAATAATAATAATAATAATAATAATAAATAACGCAGCAAACACAACCAAGATATATACATAGCTAATAGACACCGAAGTAATAGAAAGTGTGTGTGCGTGTGTGTCTGTGTCTGTGTGTCTATATCTTTCTTGGATAAAAGCGTCTGCCAAATAAATTAATAATCCTAAAATAATCATAGTAATAATAATATATCACCCACAGAACTCTTGAAAAGTAACACGTGTAACTGCAGCGCGTTTTGTGTTTATTCTACACTGTGCATACATTTGTAAAGTATGAAATCATGTATATAGAAATAATACGCACGTGTAGCTACAAGCTGCATTGCGGACCCTTACAATAACAGATACCGTAATCCAGTGCTGTACTAATGATGCGGTATTCCGGCTGCAGTAACTTTGCATAAATCCTGCAAAATACACATTACCCCCCCGCCAAAAAAAAACTGCAGCATCCTACTGCATTGAAATTAGACACCGTCCAAAATATCGTTCCACGGTCTTCATGCACGCTCCAAAAATACCGCAGTGTATTCATTCACGAGCTGTAATTAATAGAGATTTTAAGATTGTAATTTAATATAATGTCTATTTATCAGGCACAGAAATTGCCTGTTTATTATATATATATATATATATATATATATATATATATATATATATATATATATATATATATATATATATATATATATATACTCTTTATTATGGTTGTCGATTAACTTTATAGTGGTTGTTGATTGAACCGGACCATGCCGTGTCCCGAGAGGGTTAATATAAAATAAATCAGGTTTGGGATTGGTGCGCGCGCGCTTTGCACTGGGTGCGGCAGGCAGGCAGCGCGTGTCTTGGGAGGGACGGGGGCGGGCACGCGCAAGGTTTTTGCAGGGTGAATCGAACACGTCTCGCAGTGTCATCATCACACATGGTAGAGACAAATTCAACCCCAAAGAAAATAATATATAATACTGTATAATGTTTTGTGTTTTTTTTTTAATAGAACTGCGTGCTTATTTTTTCAAACGCAACGACAAAAGAAAAATAGCATTTTTAAAAAAAAATTTTTTTGCATATTTGGTATAAATCATATTAAGTGGTCCTCCACCTTTGGTTTATATATACAACATAGATCATCTTGTTATACAGATGGCTTTGGGATTACATTAGGAAAGCCAGCCAGGCTTGACCTTAGTCATGAAATAATTGAAAATAATTGAAAATATGTGAGCCCCCCCCCTTCAACTGCTAATGAAAGTTATCCATGGTAAAAATACTGCAAAATGCAGTAAAGCACAGCGAAATAATGAGAAAGAGTGGCACACAATGCTAAATCGTGCAAAACCATTGAAAAAAAAAAGTTTGACTTTTCTTTTGAAAAAATAAATGTTTAAAAAAAAAAACAGCAAAAATAAAATAAATACCAGGATAATATTGTCTTCATCCCATTGCAAATGATATCGCTCTTGATCAAGCAATAGTATCTTAGTTAACTTGGTCAGGCGTCAAACTGTTTATTTTGCACAGCAGTGTGATCCAGTCCTGGTTTCACTAGGAGTTTAATAATCAGACACACCTGAGCTTGTTAGCTAGACACACTGTGTCTGATCAAGCTGGTAGTAAAACCTGGAATGGGTGACACTGCTGTGCAATAGGAGTCTTATTCCCACTCTTGCATTGAATGCCATAAAATCGCTTAATTTCCCCTCTACGTTCCCTCTTCCTTTTGCCCTCTCCCTTGTATACCCCCCCCCCCCCCCCCCTCTCTCTCTCGCTCGCTCTCCGTACCCAGGTGTCCGTCGAGATGGACATGAGCAAGCCCGATCTGACTCTGGCCCTGAAGGAGATCCGTGCCCAGTACGAGAATCTCTCCTCCAGGAACCAGCAGGCAGCGGAGGAGTGGTACAAATCCAAGACCGCCAACGTGACGGAGGCAGCGGTGCGCAACAACGACGCTCTCAGGCAGTCCAAGGAGGAGCTGAGCGAGTACCGGCGCCAGCTCCAGTCCCGCACCCTGGAGATCGACTCGCTGCGCAACCAGAACGAGGCTCTGGAGCGCCAGCTGCGCGAGATGGAGGATCGCCACGGCAACGAGATCAACGAACTGCAGGTGCAACCCTTGGGAAACAGTCTTCCCCTTAGTAAAAGCACAGCAAAGTGTAATAGAGCATGGTGAAGCACTGTAAAGCACAGAGAGGTATGGTAAAGCATAGGGAAGCATTGTAAAGCACAGAGAGGTATGGGGAAGCATAGGCAAGCATTGTAAAGCACAGAGAGGTATGGGGAAGCATAGGCAAGCATTGTAAAGCACAGAGAGGTCTGATAAAGCATAGGGAAGCATTGCAAAGCACAGGGAGGTCTGGTAAAGCATAGGGAAGCATTGTAAAGCACAGAGAGGTCTGGTAAAGCATAGGGAAGCATCGTAAAGCACAGAGAGGTCTGGTAAAGCATAGGGAAGCATCGTAAAGCACAGAGAGGTCTGGTAAAGCATATTAAAAACAAACCATGGTAAATTTCTTTCCTCTTATGAGAAAGAGACTCAATCGCATCTGTTGCATTTTGCAGGAAACCGCTCAGCAGCTTGAAAACGCTTTGAGGACAACCAAGGGGGAGATGTCCCGTCACCTGCGAGAATATCAGGACCTTCTTAACGTCAAGATGGCTCTGGACATTGAGATAGCAGCCTACAGGTAACTCTAACCCTAACAATATCCCTAACTCTATCCCTAAACCCAACTCTAACCCTAACCCTAACAATATCCCTAACCCTATCCCTAAACCCAACTCTAACCCTAACAACATCCCTAACCCTATCCCTAACCCCAACCCTATCTATATCCCTAAAACTATTCATATCCCTAACCCCAACTCTAACCCTAACCCTAACAATATCCCTAACCCTAAGCCCAACTCTAACCCTAACCCTTTCATGCATGCAATATTGAAAAATAGTATAGCAGTTTGTCTGCTTTAAGAATTGGGTACATGAAGCTCTGCTTTGGGATCAGGCACACCTCCAGGATCATCCTTCTAAATCTATAGATTGTTCCTCTTCCTAATGACCTCATTTTCAAGGCTTGGAAACTGCAGTTGAGTGCAGTTCAGAGGGGCCCATTGACTAAGCTTGGATAGGGAACATTTTACATTGTTTTACCTGTTAAACTGCAGAGCTGGGAACGAGAATGCCACTGCCAGACCGCACTGCCTTGATGCAGCTCGTTCTGCACAGCACGGTCACCTATTAACAAGGTGCACTGTACTACTGTATTATATAGCTTAACCTTTTCATGCATGAAATAGTGAAACTAGCCAAATAAAAAGGAGTTTCGGGCACATAAACATATTATTCATTGAAAATATTTTCATTTTTTTCCATTGCTTTATATGGGGGAAAATCCGGCTCATATGAGATCATCATGCATTTGCTTGCTAGTGTTCCACATGTCCCCAGATATATATGCAAGATTGGAATATTGAAAATGACTGCACGGGTTATTATTATTATTATTATTATTATTATTATTATTATTATTATTATTATTATTATGTATTTCTTATCCAGGGCGACTTACAGTCGTAAACAAAAATACATTTCAAGGATCACAGTACAAGTAATAATACAATTAAGAGCAAGATAAATACAATGACTTTGGTTCTAGCAAGTACAAGTGTGACAAAATACAATTCAATAACGGAGCAGATAACAGTGTCAGTGATAGTTACATCAGGATATGATTAAATACAAAATACTACAGATTAAATAACACTTGACAGATTCCAGTACTCTAAAGTACAGGATTGTTATGACGGTTTTGTGCAAGGCATGGCTGCAAGCCTTCTCAGACCTCGTATCATGCTTGCACAGTTCTTGCGATATACTTGCATTTCATGCTCTTGCTTGATGCTAGTGCAACAGGGGGGAGGCGGGACGCGAAGCGACGAGCACTGCAAGCGAGCATCTTAACCGCTGTGCAAAAGACCCGTCTGCATTCGCGGTTTTAGAGCTTTGAAACTCATCTCGCTGACAGAGGACAGAATCCGTAACGGCATCACACAGCACTAGCAGTTTTTGCTCTTGAAGAGCGCTGGGTAACTTTTCCTTCTCTGTCTTGATTTTCCAGGAAGCTGCTGGAAGGCGAGGAGACCCGTCTGAGCACAGTGGGAGGGGGAGCGGGAGGCAGCCTGCTGCAGTCAGGCTATTCCAGCTACACATCAGCCTCCCCCTTCTCTGGCATGAGGTCTTACTCCAGCAGCACAGCCTACCGCCAGAGGATGGCCAAACCGGAGGAGCCTGAGGAAGAGGAGGAGGAGGAAGAGGAGGAGGAAGGAGAGGAGGAAGAGGAGGAGAAAGCAACCGCCCCCGCTGACAAAACCAGCAAGGATTGACCGCAGAGCAACAGCCAGAACCAGCTGTCTCCCCCACCCTGCATCCCCCCCCCCCACCATCCCACTAACCTAATCCAATAGGGCTGCACAAAACGATCATTCCGTTATTCTGATCAAGCTCTCCACAGGTGAGGGTCTCTGCTGTCGATCGGGCTGATTTACCCATTCAGAGTGAAACGAGTGACGAGACAGCTGCTTGGGTTTGTGTGGATCGCTGTTCTCCACAGTCTTAAGAAAAGCAGCGATCATCTCAAATCCAAGCAGCTGTTTCTTCACTCGTTCCACTAGGAACGCTGAATCAGCCCGATCGACACCAGCGACCCTCACCTGACTGTCAACCCCTGATTTCTGTGGCGCGCAATGAATAATTCCACCTCTATCAGTGAAGCACAGCAAATCACAGTCATATCTACAAGTATGAAGCTAGTTTAATGGCTCTGTAATTCTGACACACATTGATCCGCAGTCTCACCAGAGGAAAGGGAGGCGTTTCAATGGAAATCTTTGGCGGCTTGATTTCCATTGTAACTTATTTCAGTATTGCTGATTAATTTAAAATATGTTTATTTATTTATTTATTTATTTATTTATTTATTTAATAATGCATTTATTTATGTATTTACTGCATATGTTATTTAGTATTTAGGAGAAGAAAATGAACAGATTTTCCCTAGGAACCAATATTCAGGACTATCCGAATATTCCCTGGTGGGAACTAATATTCGTTTACACCGGAATGCTGTCACGGTGCTTAAAGAAAGCCAAGAGTTTTAAAAGCCTTGTTCAATCTGATCCTTATAAGACATCTGTGAGTGGCTGTACTGTACCTCAGTCCACACTAGCGCCAGATGGCTGGCCCTTTAGCATCTGTGTTTGACAAGAAGTACCAGGGGAGTCATTGTTCTCCAGACACCTACAAACAGACGCTGGCTTTGTGTGAAGTCCGTCCCGGTGAAAATAAAGAAACGGATTAAAGCTACTGAGATGCATGTGCCAGATACGGCAAGCTTGTAACTGAGAGAAGGCTGGACCAGCCCGGACGCCCATTGCAATTCCAGATACAAATCAAAATATTGCAAAATGCTGGCAGCCCCTACCCCCCCCCCCCCCGCCCCCCCCGTTAATTCATGTGGGTTTAATCACCCGGATGCATTCAATGCTCCTCTGTAATGAATGCTGTGGATCGCGTGTATAAGACAGGCATTCATTATGAATGAACACTTCTCACAATCCCCTGGTGTTATTCCTGCGGGATTCAGATCAGGGATTCATTAGGAATTTGCAGCCGTTCTTTAAAAGTCCTTCCGCCTTAAGCATCGAACACGAGGCGTTTTAATTCACACAGAGCATCGTGCATCGCCACAGACCCAATGGGGAGACAGCGATAGATCGCGCACACTTAAGTAGAGTCACGCTAAACTGAACTGAACGCTATGTATGTATGTATGTACATGTGCTGGGGGGTTACAGCACGGGTTCACTGGAGTCCGCTGCAGTGACATTCTGCCCAATGCCAAATAAAGCAATTCACAAACCAAAATACTGAACCCGCTGGTGTGTTTTCTACCGGTTATATTATATCAAGGACTATGTGTGTATGCATCTACACATCAACCTAATCCTACCTTTATTATATCACAGTTTCACCCCAAACCTTCAATGTATACCCTTATTATTATTTATTTCTTAGCAGACACCCTTATCCAGGGCGACTTACAATTGTTACAAGATATCACATTATTTCATATTATACATTATTCAGATATTACATTATTTTTACATACAATTACCCATTTATACAGTCGGGTTTTTACTGGAGCAGTCTAGGTAAAGTACCTTGCTCAAGGGTACAGCAGCAGTGTCCCTCACCTGGGATTGAACCCACGACCCTCTGGTCAAGAGTCCAGAGCCCTAACCACTACTCCACACTGCTGCCTTAGACAAGCTTCCCACAGTAAAAGCATTGCAAAGTGTAATAAAGCACAGTGAAAGCATGGTAATGCAAGCGTGCTAAAGCCCTGAGAGGTATGGTAAAGCATATTTAAAACATGGCAAACTATGGTAAATGCATCGCATAACCAAGGGGAAGGTGTGGCGGAAACTGAAAACCAGCTGTGCAAATTGAATCTGATAAAAGGGGATTCTGGACCTTAAAAGTCACTGTCAGGTTTGCAAAATTGCAATTCAGTTCCCCCAGCGGGATAATTGAAATAATATTTTCTGTGCAGCATTTACTCTGTGTGTGTGTGTGTGTGTGTGTGTGTGTGTGTGTGTGCAATTGAAGCCATTGCATTGCTACTGTCTGTCTCTGTCTGCATTGCCACTGAAGATACTTAGGGAAGGGCATAGTTGGCACACTGTGGTCCTATTCAATGGCAGCCTCATCCCATTGTAGCTGCCTTTGTGCTACCATTGCCTCTCAGTATGATACAGAACCACTGCATTATCATTGTCTGTCTCTGTCTGTCTGCATTGCCACTGAAGATCACCTGGGAAGGGCATAGCTAGCACACTGTATTACCATTCCACCAATGGCAGCCTCACCCCATCGTAACTGCCACGGTTTGACCCTTGCCTCTTAGTGCAGAACAATTGCCATAGTAGTGCCACTGTCTGTCTGTCTGTCTGTCTGTCTGCCATTGAAGATTATTTGGGAAGGGCACAGTTAGCACACTGTGGTCCTATTCTCCCAATGGCAGCATCATAAAATTTCAGCTGCCCTTGTATTACCAATTGCCACTTAAAGAGTGAACCATCTCCACTGTAGCGCCGTTGCAATCGAAGATAATTTCAAAGTGGATGCAATATTTTCAATGCACCATGCACACATGCACACTAAAAGCTGGTGTGCTATCTCATCTGCAAGGCAGTAATGGAGCAGAAGCAGCCCTATTTTTTTACCTTCTTAATAGGCTGTAAAATAAGCAGCCAGGCTCACCGCAGCAAAGCTTGCAAATGCAGAGTAAGATGACAGCCAGACTTACAGATAAATGTGACAAGCAGGGCAGCTTAATTACGAGGGCCCCGCTCGCCTGCATTAGTACAGGGTCCGGAGATATCGTCTTGCTCCTGCCGATCGAGACGTCAGCTTGCAGGAAACAGACCTTTTTTAATGGGATTACTCAGGACTGAGCTCCAGGGAGAATAACTCACTCTGTCTCTGTCTAGACAACATTGAAATCAGGGATGGCATTAACAGAGGCTGTCTCCCGTCTCATCTGCAGGTCCCTGGTATTTCTAACTTGTTCAATATCCTGTTATGCGTGTTCCTAAATGGCTCCTTGGTGCCATATTTGCTGCTCTTACTAACTATCCCAGCACCTGAATAGACACTGCTGATTGTGGGGAAAGTGGGGTGGGGAAGCATATTAGCGTTGCGCTCCCCGCTGGTGAATTGCTCTGCATTGAGGCCTGTGCAGCGCTTTTATGCTTCCCCAACTTCACACAATTAATATTGAGGAGAGTCCCCTAAAACGTTCCCCATAATAAAAGCACAGCAAACTGTAATAAAGCACAGTGCTTTACAATGCTTTCCTGTGCTTTACCAGACCTCTCTGTGCTTTACAATGCTTTCCTGTGCTTTACCAGACCTCTCTGTGCTTTACAATGCTTTCCTGTGCTTTACCAGACCTCTCTGTGCTTTACAATGCTTCCCTATGCTTTACCACACCTCTCTGTGCTTTACAATGCTTCCCTATGCTTTACCAGACCTCTCTGTGCTTTACAATGCTTCCCTATGCTTTACCAGACCTCTTTGTGCTTTACAATGCTTCCCTATGCTTTACCAGACCTATCTGTGCTTTACAATGCTTCCCTATGCTTTACCAGACCTCTCTGTACTTTACAATGCTTGCCTATGCTTTACCAGACCTATCTGTGCTTTACAATGCTTCCCTATGCTTTACCAGACCTCTCTGTACTTTACAATGCTTGCCTATGCTTTACCATCCTTCTCTGTGCTTTACAATGCTTCCCTATGCTTTACCACACCTCTCTGTGCTTTACAATGCTTCCCTATGCTTTACCATAAAGCAAGTTTAGTTAAGTTTTGGGGCGTAGTTAATAAAACATCTTAAGTTTGGACTGTTTTTGGAAATGGTCACAGATGCATGCTTTGTTACACTCTGCTGTGGTGTTACTATGGGGAAAATAAGGGATAAGCTATGCAGTTCTAGTTCTTTATCACAGAGATACCAGAAGGGCCAGGGATGGAACAGTTAACAGCATGTGAGCAGGAGTTCAGGACTCTGCTGTGCTGCAGTTAATACGATTTTAAGCAGGATTGAATTATCTGTTTACTTATCCGGTCGTGTTTCTGGCTCGTATTGATGCATTGCTATCAAATATCTCTGAAATATTGCTTTGCTGTTTGGCAAGGTCACAATATAGAAAAGATTTGTTTGTTCCCCAGCTGAAAACCAGTGGAGCTACCATCTCTGATCAACTGGAAACCAGTACAGGCAGCCTATCTGACCAGCTGTAAGCCAGTATAGCCCTTTTAAAAGATCCCATAGTAGCAAAAAAGAATGCAGCAGAGTGGAAACATGGGGAAGCACAGGGAGCATTGCAAAGCACAGAGAGGTGTGGTAAAGCATAGGGAAGCATTGTAAAGCACAGAGAGGTCTGGTAAAGCATAGGGAAGCATTGTAAAGCACAGAGAGGTCTGGTAAAGCATAGGGAAGCATTGTAAAGCACAGAGAGGTCTGGGGAAGCATAGGGAAGCATTGTAAAGCACAGAGAGGTCTGGTAAAGCATAGGGAAGCATTGTAAAGCACAGAGAGGTCTGGTAAAGCATAGGGAAGCATTGTAAAGCACAGAGAGGTCTGGTAAAGCATAGGGAAGCATTGTAAAGCACAGAGAGGTCTGGTAAAGCATAGGGAAGCATTGTAAAGCACAGAGAGGTATGGTAAAGCATAGGGAAGCATTGTAAAGCACAGAGAGGTATGGTAAAGCATAGGGAAGCATTGTAAAGCACAGAGAGGTATGGTAAAGCATAGGGAAGCATTGTAAAGCACAGAGAGGTCTGGTAAAGCATAGGGAAGCATTGTAAAGCACAGAGAGGGATGGTAATGCATATTATACAGCACACCCCCTCCCAGCCTCACTGCTCACTGCTCCTTCACACACACACTCCCTCCCAGCCTCACTGCTCACTGCTCCACAGCACACCCCCTCCCCCAGCCTCACTGCTCACTGCTCCTTCACAGCACACCCCTTCCCCCAGCCTCACTGCTCACTGCTCCTTCACAGCACACCCCCTCCCAGCCTCACTGCTCACTGCTCCTTCACAGCACACCCCCTCCCCCAGCCTCACTGCTCACTGCTCCTTCACAGCACACCCCCTCCCAGCCTCACTGCTCACTGCTCCTTCACAGCACACCCCCTCCCCCAGCCTCACTGCTCACTGCTCCTTCACAGCACACCCCCTCCCCCAGCCTCACTGCTCACTGCTCCTTCACAGCACACTCCCTCCCAGCCTCACTGCTCACTGCTCCTTCACAGAACACCCCCACCCCCTAGCCTCACTGCTCACTGCTCCTTCACAGCACACCCCCTCCCCCAGCCTCACTGCTCACTGCTCCTTCACAGCACACCCCCTCCCCCAGCCTCACTGCTCACTGCTCCTTCACAGCACACCCCCTCCTAGCCTCACTGCTCACTGCTCCTTCACACACACACACTCCCTCCCAGCCTCACTGCTCACTGCTCCTTCACACACACACACTCCCTCCCAGCCTCACTGCTCACTGCTCCTTCACATGCAATGGGATATTTGTTACACTTGCGCATGCCTGTCATATTGCACAGCGCTCCCTTGTATCTGGGAATCTTAAGCCCCATGACAAGGATTCAAAGCCCTCTGCAATCCTCTTGTACCTGCCCTCTGTCTGCCTCTGTTCCCAGACACTGCTAAAAACGGATGACAGGCAGATTTAATCTGCAGCAGCTGAGACTAAGTGTGCTGCCTCTGGGGAGCATAGAGAGTGCAGCTTCTGTGTTATACTGAGAGGCAATGGTAGCACAAAGGCAGCTGCAATGGGATGAGGCTGCCATTGGCTGAATGAAACTGCAGTGTGCTAACTAGACCCTTCCCTAATGATCTTCAATGGCAATGCAGACAGAGAGACAGACACAATGGTAAAGCAATGGGTCTGTACAGTCTTAAAGGCAATATTAGCACGAGTATAGGGCAGCTGCAATCAGGTGAGGCAGACTTCGGTAGAATGATGCCTCCCTCTCTCTCTCTCTTTCTTTCCCTCCCTCTCTCTCTCCCTCTCCCATCTCTCTCTCTCTCTCCCTCCTCCTCTCTCTCCCTCTCCCTCCTCCTCTCTCTCCCTCTCTCTCTTTCTCCTTCCCCCTCTCTCTCCCTCTCTTTCTCCCTCCCCCTCTCCCTCCTCCTCTCCCTCCCCCTCTCTCCTCTCTCCCCCTCCTCTCTCTCTCTCTCTCTCTCCCTCTCTCTCCCCCCTTTTTCTCTCTCATACTCCTCTCACCCTGCCTTCCTCTCTTTCTCACCCTCTCCTCCCTTCACTATTCTTCCTTGCTTCTCTCTCCCTTCCCCTAACCTCCCACACCTCTCTGTTTCTCTGGCTCTATCTTCACTCTATCACCTCGTGCTATATTTAGACTCCTGCATTGCAGATAGTCAGTGACCCTGTACCCGCAGTGAGCTGTGTGGCTGCTGTGCTGCGCTGTGCTGTGCTGTAGATCCGTGACGTAGCTGGGATTTTGCTGTGGTGTAATAGCTGTGCTGTGCTATGCTGTGCTGTAGATCCGTGACGTAGCCGGGATTTTGCTGTGGTGTAATAGCTGTTCTGTGCTGTGCTGTGCTGTGCTGTAGATCCGTGACGTAGCCGGGATTTTGCTGTGCTGTGCTGTGCTGTGCTGTAGCTACACCACTGCCGTAAATACATAGATACAGACCCCCCCCCCCCCCCCCCCCCCACACACACAAAGCATTGTAAAGCACAGAGAGGTCTGGTAAAGCATAGGGAAGCATTGTAAAGCACAGAGGTCTGGTAAAGCATAGGGAAGCATTGTAAAGCACAGAGAGGTCTGGTAAAGCATAGGGAAGCATTGTAAAGCACAGAGAGGTCTGGTAAAGCATAGGGACGCATTGAGAAGCCCAGGGAGGTATGGTAAAGAATAGGGAAGCATTGTAAAGTACAGAGAGGTATGGTAAAGCATAGGGAAGCATTGTAAAACACAGAGAAGTATGGTAAAGCATAGGGAAGCATTGAGAAGCCCAGGGAGGTATGGTAACACCCAAAAATCAGTTTATATGACTCTTTTGGAGAGGGTGGGTTGTTGGATGTTGTTGTTGAGAGAGAAAAAACTTAATAAATAAGAAAATACATAAAATCAATCAATTCAATCAATAAATAAACAAGAATGAAAAAAAACAGCGCCGCGGTCCGACTGGAAGGTGAAGTTCACTGTAACGCGTGCCCTCGGTGCTTCAGTCAGGCCTCGTGTTTTATTCATGAGTTTGGCCGCAGCTCTTGCCCTGTGCCGGGAATAACCTGAAAGCAGACCCCCGGGGAGTTCAGCTGCCACACTTCGATTTGTTTAGTGAAATTACCCCTCCTCCAACCCCCTACAGCTCTTAACTGTTGGGCTCGGCAGCTTCATTACGGTCAATATATGCTTTACAACTTTCCTGGATCCAAGAGTCAGGATTTAAAATGTTGTTAAACTTTATTTAACACAGTTCAAGCAAGACAGAGTTCCATTTTAAACCAAACCAGCGGTTATGTCTTCATAGTGCATTAGTACGATAGTCGAAATTCCGAGTTTTAAGAGACGAGTTTAAATGTTTATTTTGCAAGTAAACGGTTTTTGAAGGACTTTACTGCCATCTGCTGTTAGCAGGCGGTACTGCACATGACAATATATACCGTGGCGGTAATGTACTTACAAAAATTGCAAAATGTTGTCAAACATCATGAAACACGGCCATCATTTACTATTGTTTATTACTCTTTTAAGGAGGGTATTTAATGCCAAATTGAAAAATAAATGTCTAAATAAATGTCTATATAAATGTCTAAATAAATAAACATATAGACATTTATTTACGTATTTCTATATTTCTGTATTTATTTGATTATTTCTACATGTATTTATTAATTTCAGTATTTATTCATGTATTTATTCATTTATTTAGGCATTTATTTTTCATTTTGGTATAAAATATCCTCCACACCCTTATACATGTATATAGAAATACTATCAGAAACTTGTAAGAACGACGGATTTCCAATATTAAGAACATAGGAAAGTTTCCAAACGAGAGGAGGCCATTCAGCCCATCTTGCTCGTTTGGTTGTTAGTAGCTGCTGGTTTATCCTAGCTGCTGGTATCCTAGATTTGGATGGACAGTATTTATCCTACCTTGATTTTTATTTCACAGTACTTTGTGGCTATTACTGGACATCTGGCGCCACCGTGTGGACATTGTTAATAACTGCCAAAATCAGGCAATTTGTAAGATTTGCCCCTTTGTACATGTAGAGAAATGCATACCACAAAATCAACCCACCTCCCTCCTTAATAATCCTTTAAAATTTGTTTCATGCTAAAGTATTTATAAACTATAATACACGCGAGCTTAATAGCAGCATTTTTGTAATAATAATAATAATAATAATAATAATAATAATAATAATAATAATAATAATAATAAGACTCCCATGGTCGTGACAATTAAGGATCTTGCGGAAATATATGCAAACTGGACATGGACATATGTGAATTAGTGTCAGAATTTAACACGGTTTAACCCAATCACTAAATTAAATCTGCAACAGCGCCGCTGGTGTAGTGGTATCATGCAAGATTCCCATTCTTGCGACCCGGGTTCGATTCCCGGGCGGCGCACGTCTTTTTATTAGTATTATTATTACTATTATTTTTTTAATAATTGTTATTTTTTTAACCACTCCTTTTTTAAAATAATACATTTACTTTCATGCATATAATAACACAAAATATTGATCAATTGTTTAAAAAAAAAAAAAAAAAAAAAAATCAACTCCCTATTTTTTATTAAAAAAAAAAAAAAAAAAAAAAACAACACACATGTTGAATTTGCGTAATCGCGTACAAAGATGCTGAAGATATAATTATATTGCCCGCTGCCCTCCCCTGATCTGCCCCGACGGCGCGTCACTGCGCCTGCGCGCTGGTATATCCGCCCGGACTCGGCCGCCATCTTATGTCGCTTTTTCTTTTGTTCCACAGACGGAGCAGAGGCGGCTCTGCGAGAACGAGAGAGAGAGAGATTTACCTTTAAAAAATAACCTTATAAACAAACAAACAAACAAACAATACAACACGAAACACACAGAAAGAGATTCATTCTCAGGGTACACGAAGTCTCTCTCGGCAAAAAAAAATAAAATGATGATGATGGATGACGAGCAGCCCAAGACGCTGTGAGTATTAGTATTATTATTATTATTTTAATTCTGTTGTTACCACACACACACACACACAAAAAACATGTCTGGTCTTTTAGCAGCGCTAGACCGGAGTCGTTGCTGTTTTTTTGGGGGGGTACAGAAATACATACGTGGTTGTTTTGTGATATCGCAAAAAAAGGCCGCGTAATTCACGCCGGTTTGCGAATGGGATGTGATGACGTGCCCGTCTCCTTCTGTTGTGATTATTATTATTATTATTATTATTATTATTATTATTATTAAATAAAACGAAGGGGGGACCAAGTCATTTTTAAAATAAACACAATATTGATTCGCTGTTCGCGCTTACTCGCTCGCATTTGAAATCGGAATATCGTTTTGGGCAATCGTTCACATCCAGTACAAGTCGTACCAGAGAGAAACAAACAAACAAAAAACACAATATGGCCTTGAATTTTGATTTTCTGGACTTTGATACATTGAAAACAAACACACAACACGGCGCCAGGCGCCACAGTATTATAAACAACGACCAGGCGCCATTGCTTCGTGTATGTGGCTGATGGTGGTGTTACAAATGTTAACATTTTCTGGCTAAACAACCCGTCAAAGCTACTGTTAATAAGAATATGCTTGGCCGACGACGTTTTGTATTATTGGCTGAATACTGTCGCTCTATTAAGACACGTTCTTTTATTTTAATTTAATTTTTTTTCAGTATTGATGCAGTGTAAGTTAACCAAATGTCCCAACACTGTATAGGAAGTGTTAGGCCCAAGGCTTTTATACAAAGTATAGGGACGAGTCTCCTTAATGTTTTTAGGCGGGTACATGCAAGCACACGTTTATACTTGCAACCGCAATTGATAATGCGTTAATTGTGTTTTACAAAGTTATAGAAGAGTTATTTTTTTATGCAAAAATACATAAGCCAGCCTGTACCATTTTAAACTCTGCTGCATTACGTGTCCTGAACGGAAGCGTTGATTATGACAGTATTGCTTTTGAAAAAAGTGTTGGCAGGCAATGCCATTTTATAAACTCCAGGAATCAGAATACCCAAACTTTTCTCTTTCGGTATAAACTCCAGTCTAGGTTCAAAAACCTGAAGTATTGCATCTCGCGTTCTGTTAAACCCATTATTACTGGGCTGGAAATATGTACAGCAGTTTGATCCTTTCCTGGTTTTGCTGTAACACACCTGAGCTTGTTACCTAGACACACTGGGGCTAATCAAGCTCGTAGTAAAACCTGGAATGGGTGACACTGCTGTGCAATTCCAACCCTGCGTTCTGCTCCCAAACCAACTACGACTAAAGTGATCTTGTAGCTTCCTCATTCAGCTTGTCTCTGGATCCTGCATGCACTGATTATTAAATAGAAGGGTTTGTTAACACAGATAGCCTGGGCCTTGGTAGTCTCATGGTGTTAACTTGTAGTTGCACTTGTACACGCTTTTTCAACATGTTTGGGCCCATGAGTAACGCACACCCATCTTCAGCACACACACTCGCACACACCTTTCTTGGAACCCTTTTCTCCGCAGCATGTTTGTCATCAACCACAAGTGCAGAAACCCCTCCCCAGATTCACTTGAACCAAAATGACCCTGCTGGAGAAAATTTATAAAAAGGAGAATATGCAGCTTCCAGCTTATTCCATTAAACACTGAAAGACACGTTTTTTTTTTAGTCTTGATCTCTGCACCTTTTTCTAATTTTACAAGCAATTTCACAAGCGAGTTCTGGTGGTGTATATAGTTTAGAAATGCTACACAGTTTTTGTTTTTTTTTATAAATTCAAATGTTTCGACTAGAAGTCTTTCTCAATACATTCATCATTTTAAATGTAGTACTTCTAAATTTAGCACTTGAGTGTTTTATTTTTAATGGTCATGGATAGTGTTGTATGCCAACCACTATTCAGGGCTGGAAATAAGACTCCTGTTGCATAGCAGTTTGGCCCATTTTAGGTTTTACTACAAGCTTGATGAGCCCCAGTGCGTATAGTTAACAAGCTCAGGTGTGTCATTAAACTCGTAGTAAAATCAGGAACGGATCAAACCGCTATGCAGTGGGAGGCCTATTCCCATCCCTGTTTGGTCCACACTTCCTGTTCCCCTTCCAGTTCATATAAATGTTTTGACTTGTGCAATTGAATAACTGGTTTCTTCTCTCTCTCTCTCTCTCTCTCTCTCTCTCTCTCTCTCTCTCTCTCTCTCTCTCTCTCTCTGTGTTTTACAGTTACGTTGGGAATCTCTCTAGAGATGTGACAGAAGCTCTTATCCTTCAGCTGTTCAGTCAGATTGGACCGTGCAAAAGCTGTAAAATGATTGTAGATGTAAGTCTCTCTCTTTTTAATCCAGTGTCGTGTAGCACAGCGGTGGCCGACCCTGGTCCTGGAGGGCCGCAGGGTCTAATGGTTTTTGTTCCTTCTGCCCGAGTTCTCAGTTACTTAATTGAACAAATTTTTTTTTTGTTTAATTGGTCAACAGCACAAAAAAAAATCTAGGTCTTTAGCCATGGATGATTTTAAATATACCCAGAAAACCTGCAGGATGGTGGCTGTCCAGGACCTGGTTTGGTCACCCCTGCTGTAGCATGTAGTGCTGAATCAATCTGTTCGGATTGTGATCTCCACAGGTGAGGGTCACTGGTGTCGATCGGGCTGATTCACTCGTTCAGAGTGAAGAAGCCGCTGCCTGGATTTGTGTGGATTGCTGTGCTCCATAGTCTTAAGAAAAGTAGCAATCCACATGAAATCCAAGTAGCTGTTTCTTCACTTGGAATGGTAAGTCAGCCCGATCAACACCAGTGACATTCGCCTGTGGAGAGCTTGATCGGAATAATGTGGCTCTCTTAAGGATGCTTGGTGGTCAACTGGTTAAAGAAAGGGGCTTGTTACCAGGAGGTTCCTGGTTCAAATCCCAGCCACTGTGTGGTGACCCTGAGCAAGTCACTTAACCTAAAACCGTGGTCCTATTGTAAATCACAATAAGTGACTCTGCAGCAGTTGTTGTGAGGCATAGTTCACCGCCTAGTCTCTGCAAGTCGCTGTGGATTAAAGTGTCTGCTAAATGACTAGATAATAATATTCAGGTGAGAAGTGAGCATTTTCAGGTAGGAATTTTAGGAAGCTGTTTAAACTAACTCTGGGTTTTAAATACCAGTCGTTTAACCTCCTTGTGCTCCGTCCTTCGGGCGAGACGTGAAAACGAGGTCCTATTGTAAGTGACTCTGCAGCAGTTGTTGATGATGCAAATTTCATCTCCTAGTTTCTGTAAGTCGTCATGGATGAAATCTCTTGCTGAGTGACTCATAATAATAATTCATAATTCATCACTCTCTCTCTCCTTGCTGAAGTACACACTTACAGCGCAGTGTTTTTTTTTTTCGTTTTCAGACTGCAGGTAACGACCCGTACTGCTTCGTAGAGTTCTACGAGCACCGACACGCCGCGGCTGCATTGGCTGCCATGAACGGAAGGAAAATAATGGGTAAGGTAAGCTATCGTATCTAAAGGGTGAGTTGGGGGTGAATGAGGCTCGGAGTGTGAAACGCCAGAGGTGTGATTCAAGTCTCCACTGGCAGAGCAGTTTTTGCCGTTTAAGTTTTTTTTTTTTTCACTGTGATCTTTGTTGTAGGTGGCCTGCCCTGTACCTAAAATGCACAGTGTGGCCTTTTTATTAAACCCACACCAGGGATGGAAATAATACTCCCGTTGCATAGCAGTTTGATCCGTTCCTGGTTTTGCTACAAGTTTAATAAAACACACCTGAGCGTGTTTACCTGTACACACTGTGGCTAATCAAGCTTGTAGTAAAACCTGGAATGGCTGAAACTGCTGTGCAATAGGAGTCTTTATTTCCATGCCTGTCACACTAGAAGCTTGAATGGCCCAAACTGCTATGCAGCAGGAGTCTTCAATTATTCCTGACCCAGCGAATGATTCAGTTATATGCCATTGTGGTCTTTTATTTATCAGACGTGTTCTCCTTTTCCGTAAGGTTTGTTTGAATACAAACAGGATTTTATAGTGTGTGGGCAACGTTTTGTACTCCAATAGTCTTTTTATTGCTCTAGCCAGACAGCCGCCACCCTTATCACTGTATTTAAATGCTGAAATAACCCTCCAGCACCTGTTATCCCAGACATGGTGACAGTGTCCTGATTTGTCTTGTTAACACGTTCTGTAGTAGCAGAGACGCGTTTTTAGGGATAGGAATGGGGGGGTGGGATGGGGGCTGGGGGGTATAACAGTTCAAACCAATCATACACAGGTAAGTAACGTCAAAGAAAGGTAACTTACTTTTGACGACCATTTAAGAATTTAAAATGTAAAATCTAAATCTGTTCTGCGTTTCACGTCCTCCTTTTTGTCTTAAGGAATCTCTCCAAACAGCACTTGCTGTAAAGCCAAAAATATTTGCGACCAGAATATTTGGCGAATCACACCCACGAAACCTGTTTTTCTCCAGAAATGTTGGCGACCTGTTGCAATATACGAAGCATGTGTTAGTGGAGTCTGATATTCGTGCCAAAAATATTTGCATGTTTTTTTCATACGCATAATAAAAGGCTAGCAAATGTGTATGGTGGCTTTACAGTAAATTAACATTGCAAGCAGACTTTCTTGGGTGACTGAAATTCCCGACTCTAAGCTCAAACTCTTTAAATAAAACTCCTTTTTTTTTAATCCTGAAAAAAACACAATGGTATTCTATTGTTAGTCTTGATTATTTTTACTAAAAAAAAATAAAATAAATAATGTTACAAAGATGGTTAGGGTGTCTAAGTTAGACAGTTTTAACATTGATATCCCTCACAGCGAAATGTATTTAAAAAAAGTATTTCATGTGCACAGACTCCGCTGCGTTACATGTGTGTTTTTATATATTTTAAAATACATTTTACCTGCATGCATACGTTTGTTCCCAGATTATATCGCCACGTATCATATATTCAAATTAATAATATAGATGTACCTCAAATGGTGGCTGAAGTAAAATCATTTGTATAGTTTTGACTAACAAATGACCACAGCAGCACACACACTCCGTCTTGACTTTTCCCAGAGGATCATTACCTGAATATGCAGCCCTGTGTCATGCAACGAAAAAAAAATCAATGTCCTTAAATAATAATAATCAAAAACCTTAAACGTAAAGCTACACAAAACCAATTTGCACAAACTGTCCGAGTTGTAACGTTCACGTAAATCATCTGAAAAACGACACTTGCCTGCTTTAAGCAAATTTTTAGGCTTCTGCGTGACTGGCTGTTAGGTTCGCTGATCCAAGACAGTTCACGTGTTTATGGAGAGGCGTTGTGTGTCCTTTGTTTTGAATGTGCGTGCGTTTCACGCAGCCCGGAGGTACTGGGATACATGCACGTTGAATCTTTCTAAAGCAGCAAAATTATTCTAATTGAAGAACAATATATTTATAGCAGCATCCTATGATCTGTTGTAAACCTGGTAGCATCCCGTTCAGTTTTTATAAAAAACACAATATTTTATCCTCAACAGGTAATGAAGGACCATTGAGGAGTTCAGTAAACAAGGTCATATTTCCCTCGTTTGTAAGTGCCTTATTATTTAGACCTTTTTTTACTCTTGTCAGATTGTTTTAATACCAGGTTCTCACTCGAGACTTGCTACCTATTTTTGGGGAAAAAAATATATGATCTGCATCATTGTCAGGATCAGGTATCCTTTTCATCATCATGGCAAGCATACAGAGGCTCACATTGTGTGTGTGTGTGTGTGTTGGATTCTTAGCTTAGGAGAAACCTTGTTTTAATGTATGAAAATAGTACGACTAAACACTTTTTTACCCTTTCTTTGTTTCTCTTTTTTTTAGGAAGTTAAAGTGAATTGGGCAACAACCCCGAGTAGCCAGAAGAAAGACACAAGCAGTGAGTATTTATTATTATTATTATTATTATTATTATTATTATTATTCATTTGCATGTGTTTAGAAAAAAAATAAAAATACAAAAAGAAACTTTAAATTCAGTGACAAATTGTTATTGTTTTATCTATCTTCCAAAGCTTTCAAATGTTGAAAGGGGTTTGGATTCATATACCTGTGTCTTTTTGGAGTCTGGACTCTGCCCCTGATCCAAGTGTGAATGGGCTCATTTAAAGACGTATTATTTGCACTTACTGTAAACTACACTATTTAAATATTAAGCTTGCATTGTAGTAACCCTGCACTGCCCTGTAACAGCTGTAAGTCGCCTTGGATAAAGGTGTCTGACAAATACAAATAATTGGAATAAAGCGTCTGCTGTGTTAGTAATAGGCAAGCTAAGTCGCATGACTCGCACCTCCCGCACAGCTATCTGATTGTCAGTCCTCTTGATGCAACGAAAAGAGCATTAAGAACTTATCACAGAGTAGTACTTTTTTAAAAAAGCTAAAAATGCTGCAGAAGACGACAGCAACAGACAGCGCATCCGCTACAGCTGTGGACACAAACAAAGCTGGAGGAACGCGTTGCTTTATAGAAATTAAACTTATTACCAATTATGTGTTACTAGAAGTTCAGTGTACATATAAAATGTGAATTTGTATAACGCTTAATTTCTATTTCGGTGGTTCTCCAGTACCTTTTTGAGATTTAGGACCACACCACTTATCTTGCCTTCTGTGTTTGTTAGATCACTTCCATGTCTTTGTTGGGGACTTGAGCCCAGAGATATCCACAGAAGACATCAAGGCAGCGTTTGCCCCGTTTGGGAGAATATCGTAAGTACCGTGCTTCGGAGCGCTATGATAATGCTTTGTGGGCTCTTGCTATTAATTATTAAAATGCCATTGTAACAATTTTTATAATGGGCTGTGGCCTTGTTGAAACTTATCAAGCATACGCTGTTTATAATATGAGTGGCCAAAGATTGGATCGGCATTGAGACTGAACTTCTCCCTCCCTCACCCCCCAAGAAAAAGGGTGCTCCCTCCAGTCCAGGGCAGGGCAGGTTTGAGGCATGGAGACTGAACTGCTCCCTCACTCCCTAAGAGAAAGGGTGCTCCCTCCAGTCCAGGGCAGGGCAGGTTTGAGGCATGGAGACTGAACTGCTCCCTCACTCCCTAAGAGAAAGGGTACTCCCTCCAGTCCAGGGCAGGGCAGGTTTGAGGCATGGAGACTGAACTGCTCCCTCACTCCCTAAGAGAAAGGGTGCTCCCTCCAGTCCAGGGCAGGGCAGGTTTGAGGCATGGAGACTGAACTGCTCCCTCACTCCCTAAGAGAAAGGGTGCTCCCTCCAGTCCAGGGCAGGGCAGGTTTGAGGCATGGAGACTGAACTGCTCCCTCACCCCCCTGCTTTATAATGTCCTTAAAGAATGTATTGGTCAATATTAAATATGCAGTAAATTGATGCTATGCTAGTTAAGTATTCTTTCTTCAAGTTGTGAAAAGACTGATGGGTAAGTCTTATTCTGAATGTATTAATGTCTTTAAACCCAAATATATCTTTACATTGTAAACCACTGTAATTCAATATTGTATTTGACAATCAATGTAAAGTTTCAAGTGGATACCGAAATATATAGATGTCTTTACTTTCATTGGGAATGTGTGATAGTTTTAAATGATAATTGAGTTTACACAGACAAGGTTTATATGTTAATCTAATACTTTACAGCCTCACTGTAACAACACACTTTAAGATGAATGTATTGGTAAAAAAAAAACTTTATTTGTGTTTTTGTCCATGTGTACAGAATTACATTTGTTTAACCTTTTTTTTTTCTACAAACTAAGTCTTCATAGTCAAATATACAATTGCAACAATATCTGAAATTTCAATTTCTCAAAATTCACAGCTGCCCATGGAATTTCAAAAAGCGGGTAACGAATTGACCTGAGAAATAAAGAAATCGGTTAACAGGCGACGTATGCCTTTTTAATTCCTATTTTTTTTTGTATTCATATTTATTGATTTATTTTAAAGATAAGTAGGTAAAATTAGTGTTGACGCCAAGAAAAGCTATATTTATTTGCAGTGCATGGTTCAAGAAAGAATTCACTTAATTTTCTTTGCTAGCAGTAGCGTTAGCTGAGCATAGATTGTCTGGTCAGAATTGATTACCTGCTTTGCTCGTGCCTCAGAGCATTAAGGTTTTACACATTAGATTATGGCATACAGTGTGCACATGTGAGCAGTCTGATATAGAAAAGCATTTTTGCATGTTTTGCGACCTCTATAAGTCGCTCTGTTTAATTGTAATGCATTACAATAGCTGTTAAGGCAGCCTCTGTCCTTTTCAGTCCCTGTGTTAATTTTTAAAGGGGATTTTTGTAATGTGAGCGTTACCCGTCCCCTGCGTGTTGCAACAACTGTTTAAATAACGTACCTGCCATTTTATTTTCATTGGCATCCTGACAACTTTTTACACTTACAACTTTAAACCCTGTTTCAAAGCTCTTTTCAACATGTCTGCTCTAGAGCACTGGGGTTTGAAATCTGTCCTATAAATCAGTGGTTCTCAAACTGGGGGACGCAAACTGTATCCTGGGGGAGGGGGGTGTTAAAGTTCAGGTTTTCTTTTTAATTAGAAATAAATGACTTACAGCTCACATCTTATCCTTGGCTATACCGTATAACATGCAGGTGCTTTATTGGCTATTGTGATTGGATCGCCAATAATACTTACAAAGAAAACATAAGTGCTGCGGCTTGTCTGTTCTGTACCACATCATGGATCGCTATTGCTGTGTTACCTGTTTGACAATGTGGGAAATAATCCTAGTCCATTTTGAAAAGAGCTTTGAAACAGGGTTTAAAGTTATCAGTGTAAAAAGTTGTCAGGATGTTAACAGTGAAAAGAAAAACGACAGGTGCGTTATTTAAACAGTTGTAGCAACACGTGGGGACGGGTAACGCTATATTTTTCGGAACCCCGCTACTTGCTCTTTAAATTCTCACTACCCAGAGCCGCTCTCTCTGCGTGCAGGGTGATAAGTCTCTGGCATTTTGCTATTGTGTTCTGCAAGTTTGTACTTTGTGGTCAGTACAATCTGATGCTAAGTTAAACTGGGCTTTTAACTTAATGTGGTATATCAAATTTATATATATTTTTTGTTGCAAAAATGCATTCATAATTACGGCTTTATTCACATTAATACTAGTGTATTATTTCAGGAACTAATAATTATTATTATTATTATTATTATTATTATTATTATTATTAGTAGTAGTAGTAGTAGTAGTAGTAGTAGTAGTCGTAGTAGAAGTAGTATTAGTATTTAAATGCATAGATTCAAAAGTTTAAACAGTATATATTTTATAAAGGAGGTGTGTAATGCTGTAATACGCATTCCTGGAATTGCGATCCCCTTGATAGTGTTACCGTGTTCCTACACTGTCTGTGAGTCTCTGTATAATCACCCTGTATCTTCATGGAATTGCATTCTGGCTCTTGGCGGTGTGATGCATAAAATAGTACACAGTGCATTTGTTTTGTTTTTTTGTGCAAGGACCTAGAAGTGAAACATAATGTGAATGAATTTTTCAAATTGTAATCCCAACATTTTAAATTTAATGCAAGGACTGAAAAGGTTGTCTCCCAAATTATTTATATAGAATTACACACTGTATATCTAGCTATGCTTTTTTTTTTCTGTTCAGTATACGGTCGCTTTAAAATAAAGTAAATCAGAGATGAGAATCAATGTGCTTTTATTTATTTTATTTTGGCTCTTATTTTAATCTTCATCAGGAGCGTATTCATTACCCTGAACTGACAGTTTTCCCTCCCTTTCTTTCTTTGTGTCTATATAGGGATGCCAGGGTGGTTAAGGATATGGCTACAGGGAAGTCAAAAGGCTATGGCTTCGTCTCTTTCTTCAACAAATGGGTAAGCGTCTCTCAGCAGGTGTCTGTGCAACAGTACACTGCACACATTTTCCAATGCAGTACGTATCGCCATGTGTGTTGGCATACGATATCATCACGGTGCGTGTGATGGTCCTGGTGGGCTACCTGCGTGATGCGTAATAAGATCATTTTAATGCTGGACTATTATTAAAAGACAGAAGCTCAGATCAGTTAAGGAGAGTGTGCGTGTTCCTCGTACCAGCTATAAAACGCGCTTACTCTTCATTGGAGAACTGCTTGTTGAGCTGCAGTGAGCTGTGCTGGTGTGCTTTTGGTCGTGTATCGCGACACAAGCCTCTGTTAGGGTACGATGCATCACGTACAGAAAGTATCCCGCTTCATCGATAAGCAGCGAGACCCCTGGAAACCAGGGGCTAGTTTCACAATCCACTGCCAGCTAGTAAGCGGTCTGATTTCTACCTGTTTCATAAAAAATATACAATGGAACGATAAAGCTTAGTAGAAGTCCACTTGGCAAGTGTAAAGTATTCAAGGATACATGTTCTGTTTTCTTTTAATATTTAACAGAAGTGAACTGGATTTAGCAGACTGCTATCTGGAACTGCTTTGTGAAACCAGCCTCGGGTGTCAATCTTAAACTTCATTAATGTCATTTTTCATCTTCTACTAGGATGCAGAGAACGCCATTCAGCAAATGGGGGGCCAGTGGCTTGGAGGCAGGCAGATCAGAACTAACTGGGCTACAAGAAAGCCCCCTGCTCCTAAAGCTACTTACGACAGTAAGCTTTTTAACTAACCTTCACCCTCTCTGTTTGAGTTCAGGTTTACAACCTACGAATTTCAAAACAAAATCTGTTCTCCTTGTAATACAAACATGTTCTCAAATATAGAACTTTAACATTCATACACGTATACATCTAAACCCACACCTTCAATGAGTTTTTTGCATTGTAATAGGACTAGTACAATAACAAACGTTACGTTTAAGTCGCTGTAGTAGTAAGCCGACAGTCTGTGTAATATATATATATATATATATATATATATATATATATATATATATATAGTTGTCATCAAAAGTTTACATACCCTCTGTTTGTTCATCTTACCAAGTGATAGTTAAAAATCTGGTGAATTAACCAAGTACCAGTGTTTGACTATGAAAGTCAATGGAGTTAATTCATAAATAGTTACCCTGTGCCTTATCGTTAATTCACCAGATTTTTAACAACCACTTGAAAAGACGAATGAGTGTTCAACACACTTACAAGAAGAATCATTGTCGTGTAAGTGTAGTGTATCAAACAATATTTCAACTTCATACGTTGGTAAATAACACTGTTGCAAATAGAGGGTATGTAAACTTTTGATGACAACTGTGTGTGTGTGTTATTAATAACACAATTTTGCAATTCATTTATAAATGGGCTTCTCATTTTAAGGAAGTCGTTTAATTTTCCTGTATGTAACGGAAACCCTGTATTTTAATTTGGGGAGCGGGGTTTACAACCTCCGAAAGCTACGCTCGGACTGACTTGCTAAACAAAACCTGCTCTCCTCCTCACAGCTGCGAATGCCAAACAGTTGTCCTTTGAGGATGTCGTGAACCAGTCCAGCCCGAGCAACTGCACTGTGTACTGTGGAGGAGTCACATCAGGACTTACAGGTCAGAGACAGGTTCTCCTTTGCTGTAATGTTTGCACAGTGTCTGAGCTGCATCCTTTTATAAAGGGAGGCTGCACTTCAAATGCTCTTCAGAGTTTCGTCATGAAGATCTCGTCCTACCACAGGGATGGGGGAGAAAGACTCCCATTGCATAGCGGTTTGATCCATTCCTGGTTTTACGAGTTTAATAACACTTCTGAGCTTGTTCCCTATACACACTGTAGCTGTGCAGTAAAACCTGGAATGCGTGAAACTGCTATGCAATAGGAGTCTTATTTCCAACCCTCTACCACATGACGTTAGGCTCCCTGTCAAACCTTGGACAGTAACTATACACTATGAACAGTGATAGGTAATGTTGTATGATGTATAGTAACGAACAAATGGATAATTTTAAAAAGCAGAACCCAAATACAATGGATGTGGGGGGGTGCATGTGTTGAACGATGAATCTGATTTATTTAATTATAACTTTTTTGGACAAGTTGCCATATATGTAGTGTGTTTGAACATGTATCTTAATACACAACCTCTGTAATATGATATACTGTGTCATGCAGAAGTTTGCTAGAACATCTTTTTAATTGGTCCCTGTCTTTATTTTTCCCAGAGCAACTGATGAGACAGACGTTCTCTCCTTTTGGACAGATCATGGAGATTAGAGTTTTCCCAGATAAGGGATATTCTTTTGTGAGGTATGTTTTAATAAAACAGGATCTTGGTTAGAGGGAATATTACTGCGCTAGTTTTAAATGTAAGTGGGGTGTCTGAGCACATGTCGTATTATTGAAAAGACCAGGTGGGTGCAGGAATTTGAGCGATTGGGAGCCCTGCTAAAATCTGCTGAGTACTGAGAGCACTCTTTGCAGAATCTGTGAAAGTCTACAGCTATGGCCAAAACTTCTGCCTCGCTTGGAGTTTTAAGACTGAGATGCTAGAAAAAAAAACTAATGAGGGTAATTTCGAAATTTTTATATAACATGTAATCAAAGAAACTACAAAACGATATCGCAAGTGTCTACCGGAAGCCATGATAGCAGTACAGCAAGTATTTCATGTTAGATTTCGAAATGTCACGTTTTTCAATTTGTCAGTTTCATGAAGCATATGGAAAACTACAAAGCAGTATCTAATTCATTATGTTAAGGTAACATTATTCAGCAGGTTTCGTTAGACTTTATGCAACACAATTAGTTAATTCTATAGGTTATGTGATGCTTTTAGCCACAGCTGTAGGTTTACTAGTTGGAGTTGAGCAACTATATGGGAGGAGCTTTAGCAGGGGCCTGCTTAACCCATTAAGTGCCACTGTGGCCATTTGAAGACAGGCTACTTTATCATAATATAGTTCAGTTAAATTAATAATCTACTCATTTTTGTTAACTGCAAAAGTCTATTGTAATGCATCAAATTACATGAGTACAACTTGTGTTCTGATTTTTATTTCAATGAAACATTTTAATTTGGTTCTGAAATGGGTTTAACTCCTGGCTCCTGGTCTTTTCAATAAGCTTGACTGGGTGCAGGGCTGCTGTGAGTCTCAGACTCTGAATCAATAGAACAATACAGAAGCTGCCGACTCTAGCCCCATTCCAATGCTTTTACAACCAGGTCGTGAATGAGTCTACCGAACCTGCTAGAAGTCGGTCGACTAACCAGAGGACTTGATCAAAATCCTGGACTGGGAGTTGGGGACTGCTGGTATCCTGGTTGGGAGTTTACTGACTCGGTTTACAATTGACTGGTTTCCCCGTCTCCCAGGTTCAACTCCCACGAGGGGGCTGCCCACGCCATCGTGTCCGTCAACGGGACGTCGGTAGATGGTCACGTGGTGAAGTGCTACTGGGGGAAGGAGACTCCAGACATGATGAGCCCAATGCAGCAGCAGCAGCAGCAGCAGCCACCGCAGCAGCAGCCTCCGCAGCAAGTGCAGGTGAAGCACGCTGAAAGTCTGGCCCTTCTGCTGACTATTTTATGTAGCAGACAGCATAAATACTAACGTACCTAACTAGCCCACAACTTGAATACTAATTGTATTATATAACTGCAGCCCCCAACCTAATACTAACCCTGTTAAATAACTATACCCTACAACTTGCATACTAACTTGTGTTTTTTTTACGTAACTGTAGCAGTTAACATAATACTGTGTTACATAACTTTAGCACACAACTTTAAATACTAACTTTTTATATATACAGTATCTGTAGCCCAGAGCTTAAACACTAACCTACAGCTTAATTACTATCAAATAGAAATTCATTCAAGTGATATGACTAAATAAGAAGTTAAAAAAAGCACTTGTTTAATGTATTTATTTTTATACACAGCGATTTAGCATTTCAATTCCCATTATATCAAGTGCTTTTAATCGACAAGTCAGAGTTCAATATGATACTGCTGCATTTATTTTAATTATAAATTAACACGTGAATGAATAAAGAATGGCAGTTAAAAATATATATATAATATATATTTTTGCTGCTTTTACTGACAACGATTTATCTGCGTTTTTGTTTTTCGCAGCAAAACAAAGTTGGGTTTGCAGCAGCGCAGCCCTACGGCCAGTGGGGCCAGTGGTATGGGAACGCCCAGCAGATTGGCCAGTATGTGCCCAACGGCTGGCAAGTGCCTGCGTATGGAATGTATGGGCAAGCATGGAACCAACAGGGTTTCAAGTAAGTAAGCCAGGCAGCCAGCCAGCCAGGGGGCAGTTTTCAGATTTAAAGATGGGTTTTTTCTTTTTCTAGGACATGCACAACCTCCTCCTCCTCCTTCGTACAGTCGTTCAAAGAATCATTTTTATCCCAGTTGAAAGGTTGGGCTGCAGTTGGATGAACTCTGCAATTTTTTTTTTGCATTTATCATTGAAATTAAGAATTCCGATGGCTCCTGCTTATCTTGAGGAGTGTGTGTAATTATTTTTTCTACAAATTAATTGGGACATTATGCTCTTGACAAAAAAAATCAAAACCAACTATTGCCAGTCAATTCAGAGACTTACCGGCTACTTTTTGGACAAAAACTTTGGCCTGTGTTTCTGACTTTTTTGGAGTATCCTTCTTGTTGGGATCAAATTACATATCGTGCCATTTTTATTCATCGATTTGCATATAGAACAACAAACGTTGCAATTTTTTTTTACATTTTTTGTTTCTTCCTTGCCCACCTTCTTAAATTCATATGTATTACTGTGTCCATTTTTTTTAAAGCAAAAACTATTAACTAAATTGAATTGTTTCTGTAACAAGATAGAGGTGCTGCTTACAGTTTTGAATTCTTCACGATACACTGTACAGTATACATAAAGTGCTTTAAAAATGTTACCTCCTTTTCTCTTGTAAATGACTTTAACACTTCTAAGTTGGTGATGAAATGATATGGAATTTGTAATCTGTGATTTTATTAGTTCTTGGGTAGTCTGGTGGTCAAACGTTTTAAGGATTTTCCTAAAGATCAGGACTGTGTTAAACACTCATCCGTCCAGAAGACGCTGTAATAAAAGTGATTTTGTACACTTGCCAACCGTTTAGTGAGAAAGGTCATCCCCACCAACTGCATATCCCAAGCTCCGGATTAAATCAAATCAAAGGTTTTATATAGCTGTGCTGCAGTCCAGTTACCTCGATGCAGTGTCTCAATTATGCTCAAGCCAAAAACAGTACAGCTCAGGAACTCTTTTATATATAAAAAAACAACAAATTCAGATAAAGGGAGTATCATTTTTTTCTCTTCTCCCTTTTAATTCTGTTTTACAGTAGCCCTATTGAGAGCTGATGTCCTGCACAGTCTAGGAAGGTAACTCAACTCTCCTAGGTACATAGTAACCCTTCTGTTTTTGGGTGGGATGACGACACCCCGCATTCTCCGTGAACACGTCTCAATGGACCGTAACACAGCTAACTGACTCTTGATTTAATCCTGGCTTTGTTCCAGACGATCGTTGTGCAAGTGTAAAAACCAGTTTTTTTTTTTATTGATCTTGATTTCCATATGCAGTTCGGTTATTTCAGGTTCGCACTTGAATTCCACATCTGAAGATTAAGGAAATGTTTCTCAGGCTAGAATGAAGCGTTGACTGCTGTATTCGGCATGTTTTTAGCAGTGTTTTTTCATTCCCCCCCCCCCCCCCCCCCCCCCTCCCCATACAGGGAAGGAAACAAGAGCCCTGTTGCAGAGCAGTTTGATCCATTCCTGGTTTTACTAGGAGTTTAAGACACACCTGAGCTTGTTTCCTGTACACACTGGGGCTAATCAAGCTGGTACTAAAATCTGTAACGGGTGAAACTACTCTGCACTAGGAGTCTTATTGCCATCCCTGTCCTATAGATGTTTATTTTGGTCCCGTGTATGAAGTAAACCTTTTGACTTTTGGGGGGGGGGGGGGGGGTTAAGGCTAATCTTAATAAATAAATGAAATACACCCCCCTTCTAAAAAACTTCCTAGATGTGCTGTAAAGGTCCCTGGTTGCATTTATTTGTAAACTAATACCACCATGCTTCATATTCAGTCTGTATTTAATTTTATTACTGCTGGATCTATAACATGTGGCTTGTACACATTTACTTCTGCATCAACAAACAAAATCTAGTTTGCTTGAGCATGGAACCAGGGTTGATGATTATGTTGCTACTTGTGAATGTGTGTCAAGTTAGCTATGCGAGAGAGAAAGGGAGGGAGGGAAGGGCTTCCCTTTATACAGTATTGTACTAAACTAACGTCAAAAGTTTAGTTTGCTGAAGCCTAATAGAAAAGAAAGTGTAGACCTGTACATATTTCAAAAGAGAATTCAAGTCTGTTCTCTTGCACTAAGTTAATGTTTTGAAGTACAGTCTAGTCCATTTTGTGGCAACAATCATTGCGTTTGGCCAGCATCTTATAAAGGGGGGGGGGGGGGCTCTGAATTTGTAATTTATTTGGGGGTCAGGTGGTGACTGCTGTAAAACACTTCACTAACTACAGGCTTTTAAAAAAAAAAAAATGACCTACGTGTGCTTGTTTGCACTATGTAAGCAAAATTATACTGTTTCTATTTTGCGTTTCTTCTATTTGCCTAGCTGAAAATGAATGCTGCAATATAAACTTCTGATGCAAGTGTTGACGATCTCGATGCAGAATGTAGCACACAGTATTACTGTAAAGGACGCGGCCCCAGGCTATTTTTCTTTGCATATCACCGCTGTATTCCTATATTCAAACTGCTGTGATTTCCCCTAAAGTGGACTTGACTGTCATTCACATTCATCATAAACAATTGCCTACCAGCAATTGATACGAGAATAAAATTTCATTCTTTGCATTTAGTAGCTGCTTTTTAAGGGGTTAACACACAGACAGGGTTGAGGTCAATTCCATTTTTTAAATTTTTTTTTTCTAGAATTTTTAAAATCTAATTCCCATTCCGTCCGTTCCAAGTCCTTCAAAAGAAGGAATTGGGGAATTATTTTAAATTGGGATTTAAAGAAAGAAATGGACCCCAGCCCTGCATCAGAAAGCATTTCGCCCAGTGTTTAAAAATTAAACTCCTGTTGGTAAATCTGCAAGAAAAATAAAAACTAAGATGCTATACCGTCTTGCATTACCATCCCTAGTTATCATTTTGAAGTTTTGTTACATAATTTGTACATGTGCTTTGTGCTTGGGTTAATGCTTTGTTAACATTGCCCTATCTAAAAAATAAGTTTTGTCATAAGGATCAGTCAAATAAAAGCGAGTGTCATGGCAACAAACCAGCGTATTGCAAGTCTTGTAAGAGTACGCTAGTTAAGGTGTGATACGATAAATGTTTTACTTCTGTAAAGGGAGCGTCTACAATAACATTTTTAGTATTTAAGCAGCACAACAGCTTGGACTTGCTGACAGATCAATCAAATCCTGCTTCCACTTCTGTTTTGGTTTTCGGTTTTGAATGTAATACTGAGGTCTCAGATCCCTGCGGTTTTGGATGGAGGAAGACTCCCCTTCTCTCTGACTTCAACTGACACCAATACAAACCGCGCCAGCTCTTTGATTGCGTCAAACCAAGTATCGATTTTATGCTGAAGTCGAAGAAATCAATTCCGTTAGCTTGACAAGCACTCAGTAAAGCATAAAGGAAAAAGGTCTATAAAATGGAATTTCTCTCCAGGTGACGGGCAGCATTGAATTATTTGCATTGGAAGTTTTCGCCTTTTAATGAAACTAGCATAGGGGGTGCATTTGCAGAAATTAATTTGCTATTGCTGTATACGCCTATCTTGACCGACTGTGCAATGTTGCTATTTTAACAAATGTTTTTCCTGTTTGTTTGCATCCATTTTTTTGCGCTCCATGTATGTTTGTTTGAGCATTATGAGATGAATATTAAAAGATACTGTTTAAAGATGACCCTTTTGCATTTAAAAAAAAAATGCAAGAAATAGTAAAAAAATGAATTGGGGTGGGGGGGAAACGAAACAAATATATATAAAAATGATGACAAACGTTTAGGCTGTTGATTTATCAAGCCGAGGGGACACAGAGCCGCGGCTTGGAACCTGCTTTCAGGAGACTAGGTTTCAGGCCACTGCGCGGCACACCAGATGGAGACTTGGGGTTTGATACAGCAACCTCAAAGTCTCCTGAAACAAGATTTCAAGCCGCTGCTCCTGATAAAGTGATTTCGTGTTCCCTCTGCTTCTTTTATTTTGGTTAACGTGAGCGTGTTGCGTTCGCTGAAACGTTTTGTCTGCTTTTTGATTTGTAGTTCTTTTAAATTTAAACCTGAAATGGCGCATATATATAATGTGTGGTGTGTTTTTAAAACACTTTTTTTATTCTGTCCCGTACACTCATAACCTGACGGTCGTGTTTTCTTTTCCTTTATCTAGTCGATCCCAATCCCCTGCTGCATGGATGGGTGCAAACTTCACTGTTTATCCTGCTCAGACACCACAAGGCCATCTCGTAGCTAAGAGAGCCGGATTTCAAACCCAGTGAAAACACACACACAATTACACAAAAAAAAATAAAAAGGACTTTGCCTTCTGAAAATGTATAATTAATAAGCAGGGATGAAAAAGCAAGCTGTGGGTTGTGTTTTTATATACCATTTTTGTACAACTTTTGGTCTTCATGAACGGTTTTTGTTTCATCACAGTGAAAGTGTTGTCTGAAATGAACTGTCCTCAAACTCTCACTTGGATCTCCTTAACCCTTTCAGTCCTGGGGGATCCTCTAGGTCCCTGCTTATCTCAGCGTTGTTATGTTCACATGTGCCGTACTGACGGGACATTTGAAGTCCCATTTACCAAAATGTATGTAAAATAAATAAATACATAGTTGTCCTGTTCTCATGTGTGCTCAGTAAAGGCGCTCCTTTTTTTTTTTTTTAAATTGTGTAACTTTAATTTTGCATTCTTCAGCTCGACAAATTCAGGACTGAAAGGGTTCGATTTGAAAAAAATCCAAGTATCTTGCTGCTGCAGGGTGTGGACATTCTTTGACTTTAATATCCAAGAAGCAAAGTTTAACTGTACAGTGGCTTTGGGGTACCTTGTGTTTATTGAAAAGAAAACGGGACGCAAATCTAAAAAGATCATGTTAGTCTTCAGACCTCCACAGCAGAAGGGAGGGGGAGGGGGGTGCTTAGTTTTATTTTAAAATGTTTTTGTTCTATTTCTGTATTGTTTAATACAAATGAAAAAGCAGTTGCAGGGATTACTGCCTAATTTTTATGCAAAGGCAGACAAATATTGCACAATACTATTACTAGATTTTTACACACGTGATTTAATAGTTTTTAATTCAGCATTCCTTGTGTGTGGTGTTTAATTTTTTTTCATTATTTTTTTTGTTTCAATAAACCGCCCTCTGCCAGTACAACCAAACTAACATTGAATGTGCTCAGAAACTGTCGAGACTGAATAGCAATTAACAGGATGTCACTTTTGGTATTGATGAAAACTACAGCTGTGGCCAAAAGTTTTGCATCACCCTATAGAATAAACTCATTTTGCTTCATGAAAGTGGAATGAAACCTGCTTTTAATAATGTTACGTTAACATGTTGAATTACACACCGCTTTGTAGTTTTTCCTGTATACTTAATGAAAAACTGACAAATTAAAAAATGGGACGGCTTCCGATAGACAATACATTTTGTAGTTTATTTGATAAATTCATAAATGTTTATAGTGTTTTATTTTTTTATTTTTTTTATATATATATATAATTCTCAATCTTGAAAAATCCAGGTAATGCAAAACTTTTTTGGCCAGAGCTGTACAGTTGTTGTTTTTTGTTTTTTTTAATGTATAAAATGATCCTTTTTAGCAAAAGGTTTTTGTCTAATAATAAAATGCCTCCTTTCAAATCTGTTCAATGCTGACCGTCACTAAGAATAAATAGGTGGTGCCTAAATTGAAAACCTACTGGATGCCTGCGTTGAAAATCTTTCACGTTTTCTTAATTTTTTTCTAGTATGCCGATGCTATTGAGGGGCCTTGTGTGGAATTAAAGCGTGGATGTTTGTAACATTACTGCAAGTCAATGTGTTTTATAAATTCATAATGTCATGAATTTGGCAGATGCTTCATTTATTATTGTGAAATATATATATATATATATATATATATATATATATATTGTAACTGTAATAATTTTGGTTCTATTGGTTTCGTTCTTGTATTTTGGACAGAGCTCTTCTGTCAGTCTAGGTCAGGGGCGTCCAAACACAGTCCTGGTGAGCCGATCCACTCCAGGTGTAACAGGTACAATGTGATAATGAACTACTTCAGGGTCTGGATCGAGGTGTAATTGGTTCAGTTAAACAATTTAGAACAGGGTTGGAACAAAGACCAGGAGTGGAAGAGCGAACCTCGGTTGCTTGTGATCTCATGGATTCAACTTTAACCTTAATGGTGAGCTGATCATACACATTAATTATTGACTTCAAGTTAATGCTTTGCATTTAAAAAAATAATAATTATGGGGTGGGTTTTTTAATTTTTTTTTATTTAAATATACAGATTGAAAATGGTAATTAATTGCATCACAGAGTTTCTTAAAGGAACCAGGTCTGGCTTCAATCAAAATTGCTGGTGCCACAGCCCTAATAACAGATTCTTATTTATTTCTTAGCAGATGCCCTTAGCCAGGGTGACTTGCAGTTATAAAGTATCACATTACAGAATATCACTGCCATAAACCGCTATTCCCCGGTTCAAATCCCACCTCAGCCACTGACTCATTGTGTGACCCTGAGCAAGTCACTTAACCTCCTTGTGCTCCGTCTTTCGGGTGAGACGTAGTTGTAAGTGACTCTGCAGCTGATGCATAGTTCACACACCCTAGTCTCTGTAAGTCGCCTTGGATAACGGCGTCTGATAAATAAACAAATAATATTAAATTAGACCCATCAGTGTTGTAAACAGGTCCATTTACAGCAATTGAAAAGAGTTAATTGTTAATTTCTCAGCAGATGCCCTTATCCAAGGCAACTTACAATTGTTACAAGATATCACATTATTTTTACATACAATTACCTCTTTATACAGTTGGGTTTTTACTGGAGCAATCTAGGTAACCTTGCTCAAGGGTACAGCAGCAGTGTCCCCCACCTGGGATTGAACCCACGACCCTCCGGTCAAGAGTCCAGAGCCCTGACCACTACTCAACACTCCTGCTTAATTGCAGGGATTTTATATATATATATATATATATATATATATATATATATATATATATATATATATATATATATATATATATAAAAAAAATATTTTTAAAGCAGTCAGGCAGCCGCACACAGTATTGACTATCTGTACCACACCTCAGAATGTAATGTGTTCCTCTTCGCTTCCAGACATTTCATACCTCAAATGAAACCGAGACAACTGATGTTAACACTCATGCCTGCGGTGATGGTGTCTGCTTTACAGGACCTCCTGTGCAATCACGTGGGACGCTCGCTGGTTAAAGATAATATCTTGTTTCCAGGAGGTTCCGGGTCCAAATCCTGGTTCAGTCACTGACTCGCTGTGTGTGACCCTGAGCAAGTCACTTCACCTCCTTGTGCTCTGTTCTTTGGATGAGGTCCTGTTGTAAGTAACTCTGCAGCAGCAGCAGTTGTGATGCATAGTTCACTCTCTAGTCTCTAAGTCGCTTTGGATAAAAGTGTCTGCTAAATGAATAATTCGTAATAACAGGAGAAAAAAAATGACAAACATTTTAACTGGAAGCCTTTGTGAATGTCTGCAGTGTGGATTGAGAAAGCTTGCTGCTGTGGAATTTGGCAGGTAATGGGGATACTGGTGAAACTACTAAATCCAGCGTTTGGTTTTTCAAATTGAACTCTGTGGGACTGGCTATTTCTGCACCAAACCAGAGCAGGGGAGACACCAGGGATGGACAGCGAATAAGATTCTAGGATGGTGTGCCATGTTCTGACTGCCATTGCGCTGTTCCCGTGACTCCCCTCCCCTCCCCTCCCTCTGCAAGCAGGTTCATTCAGGTCTCAGTGTGGAGAATGGGTAGTAAAGCACTGTGCTGTTCCAGTGACTGCCCTCCCCTCCCTCTGCAAGCAGGTTCATTCGGATCTCAGTGTGGAGAATGGGTAGTAAAGCACTGTGCTGTTCCAGTGACTGCCCTCCCCTCCCTCTGCAAGCAGGTTCATTCGGATCTCAGTGTGGAGAATGGGTAGTAAAGCACTGTGCTGTTCCAGTGACTGCCCTCCCCTCCCTCTGCAAGCAGGTTCATTCAGGTCTCAGTGTGGAGAAGGGGTAGTAAAGCATTCTCAGGGCAGGTTGAGTGAACAGACAGCAGGGCTCGAAGTAGATCAAGGAGCAGAAGCAGCTACGTATTAAACTTTTATTTATTTATGATTGCCATTTTATTTGAAAAAAAAAAATGTGGTACTGTTTTTTTAAATAAAAATGTAAATCTGGCGTACAAATTAGCTTGTGTGTTGTTGCATAGTTCGGCTACCGTGTTGCAACTTTTCAAATACAATTCTTTGAACTAATATCGTAATTCATTGAGGTAAAAAGCGCTCGGTATTTTCGACACAGTAACTTTGTAGTACAAATACCGCATCATTATTACTTATCCAAGTACTTCGTGCAACACAATGCACTCTTGCTGCGAAACACTTCTCTTAGTGTACTGTACTGCAAACATACATTTTCAACTAGCTTTAAATACCAACGTGGGTTTTTTAAGCACAGCTGTCGCTGAATGTTAACAACACTACAACTCCCAGCACACACCGCGCCCCTCTCAGCCATCCCCGCCCCTTTGCCTTGTCACATGGCCAGCCGCCGACCAACCCCGTGCCTCGTTACAGCCGCAACGCCGACCGCCGTTTGTAAGAAGGAATGGCGACGAACCTGAGGGAGCGGCGTCGTTGGAGTCTGAGACAAAGCCAGCCAAACAGAGACGGGAGCGGAAGGGGTTAAACCTCCAGGTAGATTCGACGCCAAGCGCAGTCCTTTCACAGCACCGCCGGTGTTCAAATCGGTAGTGTTTACTGCAGAAGTGCATTTCCCAAAAAACCGGTCAACTGTGCTGTAGATCAGGAACAAGAATCTCAGCGAAACCGAGCTGTGGTGTTTTCTGGCAGGAGGGTCTAGCAGTCCTGTCTCCAAGCTTGAAGAAAAAGGAAATTACATCACTGCGTTTAAGATTATTTACCCAGTTTTAGCAATTAAATGTAGTGTATATATATATGAATAACAGCAGTAGTACGGGGCTAAGTTATGTTAATGGGAACATTATTATCATTATTGTTGTTATTATTAGGATGTCAACTATATGCAATAAGCCGGGTGCTGTCTAGAAATGTAGAGAGATAGAGAAAATAAGTATTTATATATAAATATTATTAAATGCCATGCAGTCTAGAATATTACAAATACAAAATAAAAAGTTTAGTTATAGCGAAGGTGCACAAAGTTTATTTCAGGACGTTTCGGACAAAATATCTAGCTCTGGAAAAAAAAGTAAACTCGGTGCAGTAAACGTGTTACTTATGTGTACATTAAAAACTAATATATATATATATATAATATATATTGTTTAACAACATACGGTGTAAAATACGGGGCACATTTAAACACCACTTTAAAAAATATATATATATATATATATATATATATATATGTATATGTATATTATTTATTTATTTTTCATTGACAATGTAAAAAATAATTTTCAGGTCAAATATAACTGCACCTGTAAATAATTTCATTCACTCAGCGACATCATCAAACATGAAATACGCGTTTATATGCACAGAGCAACTACGTATTACCAAGCGCTGCAATTATATTATTTATTAACTAAAATCAATGGCAAAAAGAGACAAAAAACACAAAACAATTGTTTCTCTCTCTCTCTGTCTCTCATTCAAAGGTGCTTTATCGGCATGACAACATTGGTGGCATTGCCAAGGCGTTTACAAAGTACAATATTATAAGGAACATCAATAAAAGTTAATACATGGAAAGGTCTAATTAAATATAGAGGTAATGGTAGGAATGATAAAGTGAACGCTGTTAAATAAAGAAACGAACCCCCCCCCTCCCCTCCCCTCCTTCAGTGCCCCTGTGCATAGTGCTCAGACACACATACTGGGCAGCCAGTGGGGGCTGTGTGTCCTTCACCTAGTAGGATTGCCACTCTCTGGACTGGTCAGGTTTGGGAATTGCAGGAGAGAATGTTTTTTAAGAATATGTTCTTTGGGTGTATTTATTGCAGTGTTGGAGAAAGTACATCTCTGTCTTGACTTCTCCCAGTTCAGTCACCCAATAGCCTCTCTCTCTCTCTCTCTCTCTCCCCTCTCTCTGTCTCCCCCCGTCTTTGTTTCTCTTTCCCCTCACTCTCGCTCTCTCTCTCCCCTCTCTGTCTCTCCCTCTCTCGCTGTCTCTCCTCCCCGCTCTCTCTCTCTCTCCACACAGGGGTACACGATGGAGGGCAGCCCTGCGGCAGCAGCAGCAGTAGCAGTGACCCCAACGACAGCACCCAGCACCCCCTCCCTGAGCCCGCGGGATCGCACCAAGACCCCCCCCTTCCTGTCGAACCTGGGAAAGCCCACCCTGCGCGGGATCCGGAAGTGCCCCCAGTGTGGCGTTTACAACGGGACCCGGGGGCTGAGCTGTAAGAACCAGAGGTGAGCGAGGAGACCAATACACTGTCTATAAACCAGCGAGGAGACCAATACACTGTCTATAAACCAGCGAGGAGACCAATACACTGTCTATAAACCAGCGAGACCAGTACACTGTCTATAAACCAGCGAGACCAGTACACTGTCTATAAACCAGCGAGACCAATACACTGTCGATAAACCAGCGAGACCAGTACACTGTCGATAAACCAGCGAGACCAGTACACTGTCTATAAACCAGCGAGACCAATACACTGTCTATAAACCATTACTTAGAACCTCCTGCCAATGCTTTACTCCTCACTCTGTTCTGATATCTGTATGCTGCTGACTTAAGTTTTAACCACACATTTTTATTGTGTTGCTTGTATAGTATTTGTCCTTTTATTGTTTTCCAGGACCCCCTTGTAAACGAGGCCTCGGTCTCCATGCGTAAATCTCTTGGTTAAATAAACAACCCCCCCCAAAAAAAAAAAAAATAATACGATGTCTATAAACCAGTGAAGAAACGAATACGATGTCTAAATTGGGGGGGGGGAATCAGGTGTAAAAATAATTGGGCAAAAAAAAACAAAACAATGTTCTCGTGAGCTCTTTTCTGTCCTCTCAGGTGCGGGGCGGTATTCCGCGATGGGGCCGGGCGCAGCAGCAGCAACCGACGCCAGCAGCAGCAGCCCCAGCCGAGCGCGGAGGCCGTGAGGGTTGTGACAGGCTCAGACCCGGGCTCCTCCTCCTCCTCCTCGCCGCGCCTCTACTCCGTGCGCCAGCGGGACCGCGGCCCGGATTACAGGGGCTTCGTGGAGCTAGGGGTGGATGAAGCTGAGATCAGGACCCCCGGGGGAGGGGCCCTGCTCACCCAGGTCAGCTCTGGCCGCTGCTACGTCCCCGCCTGCTGCCGGGCAGCCACCACCACCACCGGGGCGGCGCCGGAGAGCCCCTGCCTCCACGTGAAGCTGGCCACGGAATGCCGGCTGGAAGCCTCGCCGCTGACTCTCAAGAGCTCCGTGCTGGGCTCCCTTCAGGCCTCCCAGGAGGCGAAGCAGGCGATCTGGCAGCTGGCCACGGAGTCGTCCGGCCCCCTGGTGCAGCGGATCACCAGGAGCATCATGGTGGTGAAATGCAAGGCCAGCGAGCTGCACCCGCTGGGCTACCTGCATGCCTCCTTTAGCGAGCGCGGGAGGGGCCGGGAGGGGTCGCGGGGCCCCCCGGAGATGAGGTTCCAGTGCTCCTGCCAGCAGGCTGCACGAGGGGGGGCGGCTGGTCCGAGGAGAGGGGAGGAGGGAGGAACAGCGGGACGGAGGTGCGTCCACTTCTACGCCTGCCTGTGCGCCTTCGCCAGCGACCACAAGCTGCAGCAGGAGTTCAGCGGATTTATTAACGGTGACGCCGACGGTGAGGATGGGGTTGGGAGGGGAGGGGGACGGGAGGGGGAGAGTGATCATCATACAGGGCTTCAGTTTTTAAATATCTGTCTTTAGAAACTAAAGTGAGCCCGCTGTGAAGGGACGCCTTAACCTTATACGAGGAGGGCAATGTCATTTTTTGTAGGTCTGCCGATAAACCCTGAGTCTCTCCTGCTCTACCCCTCTGCTGCCTCTCCTCATAGTGAGCCCTGCGTACCAGCAAAATCCAAGAAGATCAAGGGAGAAGGCGCCACAGCAGGTGAGGGGGTGTAACTGCACTCTAATACAGGGCTTGTCATTATGGCTTTTTTTTTTTTTTTTAATATCGGTTCACAATACGTTAAAGTCTACAGCTGTGGCCAAAAAGCATTGCTTCTCCCTATAGAGTGAACTCATTTTGCTTCATAAAGTCGAATGAAACCTGCTGAATAACGTTACGTTAATATCTTGAATTACACACCGCTTTGTAGTTTTCCCCATATGCTTAACAAAAAAATACTGCGTTACTATTATGGCTTCCGGTAGACTTTTTGCGATTTTGTAGTTTCTTTGATTACATGATGTTAAATATAAGATATAAATTATATTCATATTGTTGTTGTTTGTTTTATTTGTTTGTTTTTTTCTTCAATCCTAAAAATCTAGGTGATGCAAAACGTTTGGCCATAGCTGTCAACGTGTTTTAATACCAAATTTTAAACATTTAGGAAACTAAACAGAATCTGAACTGAGCTGCGCAGGCTGATTTGAAGCTTCATGTTTAGTGTTTAGGATAACCTTCAGAAGCTCGGCTCCCTGCATGCTGGGCTCTCATTATTAATTAGTCATTTAGCGACTTAGAGACTAGTAGAGTGAGCTATGCTTCATCAACAACTGCTGCTGCTGCAGAGTCACTTCCGATAGGACCTCGCTTGAGTCGGGATTTGAACCTCCTGGGGTAACAAGCCCCTTTTCTTTAATCACCGGACCACCAGACATGCCTGTGCGTTTGTGCCCCCCGCAGTGAGCATCCCTCTGATCACAGTGAGAGACGGGGGGAGCGCTGGCTTGAGGAGACCTGCACCCAGGAAACAGGTCGTTTCCTCTGCACTCAAGCGAGCAGGTGAGGCCATCCAGACATTACTTTTTTTTATTTGTTTATTTAGCAGACGCCTTTATCCAAGGCGACTTACAGAGACTAGGGTGTGTGAACTATGCATCAGCTGCAGAGTCACTTACAACTACGTCTCACCCGAAAGACGGAGCACAAGGAGGTTAAGTGACTTGCTCAGGGTCACACAATGAGTCAGTGGCTGAGGTGGGATTTGAACCGGGGACCTCCTGGTTACAAGCCCTTTTCTTTAACCACTGGACCACACAGCCTCCTAATGCTAGTCACACTCAGAGGGAAGGAGACACTGCTTCACACAGAGAGTGGCGAGGCCATAGAATGAGTTACTAAGGGCTACCAAGGGTTACCTAGCCATGTTGTTGATGCTGAATCACTGGGATCCTTTAAGACCCGACTTGACAAAGTTTTGAGATCAATCAGCTGCTAGGAACCAGCAGTGTGGAGTAGTGGTTAGGGCTCTGGACTCTTGACCGGAGGGTTGTGGGTTCAATCCCCAGTGGGGGACACTGCTGTTGTACCCTTGAGCAAGGTACTTTACCTAGATTGCTCCAGTAAAAACCCAACTGTATAAATGGGTAATTGTATGTGAAAATAATGTGATATCTGTATAATGTGAAATAATGTATAATGTGATATCTTGTAACAATTGTAAGTCGCCCTGGATAAGGGCGTCTGCTAAGAAATGAATAATAATAATAATAATAATAGGAACCAGACGAGAGCTGATGGTCTGAACTGGGGTACATTTTCTTAAGTACTTTAATATGTTCTTAGAATATCACTGATATTGCATGCCTACCTTAAACCTATATTGTACTGCACTGTACTGCACTGCACTGTACTGCACTGCACAAACCAGGATTTCTGTATAATCTGAGTGAGTACAGTTTGTATTTTTCTTCCGGAATGAATGTTAAACCTGGACTGCCTCACGCTGCTCTGCAGTGGGAGTCTTTTTCTCATCCCTGTATTGAATATGCATCCCTATATTTCATTTCTGCCTGTCACAGGAAGTAATGTTCCGGTAGACGAAGCCCATGTGACCCTGTCTTTCCACCAATGGCTGGCCAGCGTGACGGAGCGAATCCACCAGACCATGCATTTCCAGTTCGATGGTGAGGAGGAGGGCTGTGAGGGGATCTGGGTTCATTTCATATACAATTTACTGGCAATTTATCATATTTATTTGGCAGATGCCTTTACCCAAGGTGACTTACAGGTGTTACAGGGCAGTACAGGGTTACAATGCAAGCTTCATATTTAAATACAGTATAATTTACAGTAAGTGCAATAATAGTAACACTACTAGAATACAATCTGAACTAGGATGCAGCCAGTTAGGATCACAGCAAGTTATATCTACAGTGACATGTTAGCAGTGCAATAGTGCAAGGATAGCGCATCAGCTGAGGATCCAGTAACATGGTGCTGAGGTCAGGCGAGTCCAGTGCAGAGCAGGAGGGGCGGATCAAGAGATCTACAAGCGCAGAGTAAACGGGGGGGTCTCAGAGGAGGCGGAACGGAAGGCAGTGAGAGACGGAGCGGTCCTGAAGTTCTCCGGAAGCTGGTTTAAAAAAATAGTCTTTTCCAAACACTCACATGTTGCACACATAGTATGTGATTGCAGATATAACTTGTTGTAATCCTAACTTGTTGCATCCTAGTTCATATTGAATTCTAGTAGTATTATTATTATTTGCACTGACTGTAAACTACACTGTATTTAAATATGAAGCTTGCATTGTAACCCTGTGCTGCCCTGTAACACCTGTGAGTCGCCTGGGATAAAGACGTCTGACAAATCAGTAAATAATAATAATAATAATAATAATAATAATAATATGTAGTCTCATCCACAGTGTTGTAGTCGGTGCTGCACAAACCGATTATTCGATTGTTCTGATCAAGCTCTCCACAGGTGAGGGTCTTTGGTGTCGATCGGGCTGATTTACCTGTTCAGAGTGAAACGAATGAAGAAACAGCTGCTTGGGTTCGTGTGGGTCGCTGCTTTTCTTACTCTGTGGAGAACAGCGAGCCACACAAACCCCAGCAACTATTTCTTTACTGGTTTCACTTTGAATGCTAAATCAGCCTGATCGACACCAGCGACACTCACCTGATTGTCAGCGCCAGAGCATTGTAAAGCACAGAGAGGTGTGGTAAAGCATAGGGAAGCATTGTAAAGCACAGAGAGGTATGGTAAAGCATAGGGAAGCATTGTAAAGCACAGAGAGGTCTGGTAAAGCATAGGGAAGCATTGTAAAGCACAGAGAGGTCTGGTAAAGCATAGGGAAGCATTGTAAAGCACAGAGAGGTCTGGTAAAGCATAGGGAAGCATTGTAAAGCACAGAGAGGTCTGGTAAAGCATAGGGAAGCATTGTAAAGCACAGAGAGGTCTGGTAAAGCATAGGGAAGCATTGTAAAGCACAGAGAGGTCTGGTAAAGCATAGGGAAGCATTGTAAAGCACAGAGAGGTCTGGTAAAGCATAGGGAAGCATTGTAAAGCACAGAGAGGTCTGGTAAAGCATAGGGAAGCATTGTAAAGCACAGAGAGGCATGGTAAAGCATAGGGAAGCATTGTAAAGCACAGAGAGGTCTGGTAAAGCATATTGAAAACCATGACAAACCAGGGTACACTGTGGTTGCATTACCATGAGAAAAGCGGGATGGGTTGGTGGGGGAGTGGAAACTGCAGAATTCCCGCGTGGATCTGTATTCCCGCGTGGATCTGTATTCCCGCGTGGATCTGTATTCCCGCGTGGATCTGTATTCCCGTGTGGATTTGTCTCTGTTTCCAGGCAAGCCGGAGCCCCTGGTGTTCCACATCCCGCAGAGTTTCTTCGAAGCGCTGCAGCAAAGGATTTCCGCGGGAAACAAAAAGAGACTCCCCAACTCCACCACAGGTACACCGTGCCAGGACTGATTACAAACAAACCCAAACCCAAACCCTAACCCCAACCCCAACTCCACCACAGGTACACCGTGCCAGGACTGATTACAAACAAACTAGTGTTTCTGTGTCGGTTTGGTCACCTTATAAAAGTTTTCCTGCAGTGAAAGCACAGCACAGTGTAATAAACACAGGGAAAGCACAGCACAGTGTAATAAACACAGTGAAAGAACAGCACAGTGTAATACACACAGTGAAAGCACAGTACAGTGTAATTAAGCACAGTGAAAGCACAGCACAGTGTAATTAAGCACAGTGAAGCACAAGTAAGCATTGTAAAGAACTGCAAGGCATAGCAAAGCATATTGATAAAATGGCACACCAGGGTAAACTACGGTAAACGCACCGTATAACTGTGGGAGAAGCATGAGGGGACTGCTAAACTGCCGTGCAATAAAAACATGGTGAACCTTTATAAAGGGGCGGTGCTTTCTTTTGTTTTGTTTTGTTTTGTCCATTTCTTATTTGTTTGTTTGTTGACAGCGTTCGTCAGGAGGGACGCCCTTCCCCTGGGAAGCTTCTCCAAGTACAGCTGGCACGTCCACAACATCCTGCAGGTGAAGCAGATCTTCGACACGCCGGAGGTGAGTGTCACACCAGCGCCAGCATTTATATAGTCATGAAAATGTTCAGGCGTTTTACACCCTATTCTAAACAACTCTACTCTAATTCATCTGATTACCCTACTGGTTAGTACTCTTCACTCCCGTATGCACATCACATACTGACCTCTCTCCCCTCTCCCCTCACTCCCCTCCCCTCTCCCCTCACTCCTCTCCCTCCTCGCCCCTTACTCCTCTCCCCTCTCCTCTGTCTCCCCTCTCCTCTCCCTTCTCCTCCCTCTCCTCTCCCTTCTCCCCCCTCTCCTCTCTCCTCCCCCCACTCCCCTCTCCTCTCTCCTCTCTCCCCTCTCCTCTCACCTCCCTCCTCTCCCCTCACTCCACTCCCCCTCTCCTCTCACTCCTCTCTCCCCTCTCCCCTCACTCCTCTCCTCTCACTCCTCTCTCCCCTCTGCCATCTCTCTTCTCCCATCTCACCCTGCTCTCCTGTCTCCTCTTTCCTCTCTCCCCTCTCCTCTCTCCCCTCTCCCCTTTCCTCTCTCTCTCTACTCTCCTCTCAACTCTCTCCCATGTAGGTACCACTGGAGGTGACTCAGAGCTTCGTGAAGAATAGCGACGGCTCCTTCGAGCTGTTCCGATGTCCGCCGGTCCGAATGGAGCCCGTTGGGGATGCGGTGTCCGGCCGCTCGGACCGGCAGCCAGCAATCCGACCGCTGGAGCTGAAGACCTTCCTCCGCGTGGGTGAGTGACCGGACGGGCCAGAGACTGGCCAGCGACGGATTCAAGACTCCCGTCGCATATCAGCTTCCATTGCTGGCTTCACAATGAGTTTAATAAGTCACACAGGGATGGAAATAATTAAGGATAAATAATCCAATCATTGCAAATATTTGTTTACTGTTTATAACCATCAGAGACGTTCAGTGAAAACAGACCTGATTTAGTATTTCTATTCATATTCTATTAAATTGTATTTCAAATGTTACATACATTTCCTATCTATCTCTTTCTATCATCTATTTCTATCCATATCTCTATCTCTCCATCGATCTCTATCTCTATCCCTCTATCGCTATCCATCCATCTCCTTTTTCTGTCTGTCTGTCTGTCTACAGTTCGCTCTCATTAAACAATGAAGAGAGAGAAAACATCAAGATAATTGCATAAGAAATAACATGTGGTCGATTTCTTTATTTTCATTGATTTTGGGGTTATTTGTCCGCAGGGAACACGGCTCCGGACCAGAAGGAGCCGACCCCATTCATCATCGAGTGGATCCCCGACATCCTGCCAAGGTCGAAGGTCGGGGAGCTACGGCTCCGCTTCGAGTACGGACACCTGCACAACGGACATGTGGAAAACACGGAGCAGCCATCCGGACCGGAGCAGGGGCTGGGGCTGTGCCCCTCCGACACCAGCACACACTGAGAGAGTGAGAGCACCCCCATAGCATCCCCACACACTGAGAGACACTGCGAGCATCCCCATAGCATCCTCACACACTGAGAGACACTGCGAGCACCCCCATAGCATCCCCACACACTGAGAGACACTGCGAGCACCCCCATAGCATCCCCACACACTGAGAGACACTGCAAGCATCCTCATAGCATCCCCACACACTGAGAGACACTGAGAGCATCCTCATAGCATCCCCACACACTGAGAGACACTGCGAGCACCCCCATAGCATCCCCACACACTGAGAGACACTGCGAGCATCCCCACACACTGAGAGACACTGCGAGCATCCCCACACACTGAGAGACACTGCGAGCATCCCCACACACTGAGAGACACTCCGGAGGCCGCTGCAGTGCGTTGGTAGAACGGCGCGGTCGGGTTTGCTGGCTTTTTTTTGATGCAGTTGAAGCCGTTTCCTGCAGCGCTCCCAGGGTTGAGCATCACTGAGGAAAGGAACCTTTTTTTTGGTAAAACCCAGTGATGTTTTACTCGGAAGAATGTGTTTCTGCACTGATCGGCGTGTGTCAGACAAGTTGTTCCTATATCAGTGTATTCGTTGTTTCTGTGTTTGGTTTGTTCTTCCAGTAAAAAAAAAAAAAAACTATGGTATGTGTATATATGTATATATACGTGTGTGTGTGTATATATATATATATATATATATATATATATATATATATATATATATATATATATATATATATATACACACATACATACAGTGCTCCCCCTTTGTAATGCTGTAGTCGGGAGCTATTTGTGTAATGCCATTATGGGGCAAATGGGAGCCATGACCGTACCGCCTTATAACCAGTATAAAGGGCTGTCTTATAAAGGGGGAGCACCGTGTGTGTGTGTGTATATACAGTATAGTGTGTATATATATACAATAGTGTTCAATGCTGTTTAGCCGTGAGCTTTACATACAATGAAAAAAAAAACATTGCCCTCCAAAAGCAATTAAATGAGTTGATTTTTAACATGAAAGTAATGAATGAATAGACCAGGCTGGCTGGTCTTTATCAAGGCAAAGGCTGCGTTCAGCATCTCGGAGCGAGAATGTTTCCGCTCTCTCGGGTGATGAAATCTGCCCTGCAGCTCTGAGCTGCTCAGGAGGGAGCGGGACTGAGCCGCTGTGAAGCGCGTTCTGTCACCGAGCTGCTCGGAGCGGCTCACTTACTGAAAGACTGACCGGGTCCTGCTGTCTGTAGAGCAGCTTCTTTGTAATTTACTGTACTGTACATCACACATGTAACTAAATGATATATAGTGTATTGTTTCCTAGAAATGATTTGTACTTTGTGTCATATAGTGTGTGTGTGTGTATATATATATATATATATATAATCTATCCCCGTTAGTTAAACTATGCATTATACCATCATTGAGTATAATAAATTGTATACTAAACCCTGTTACCTGTTTTTCTTTTCTTTTTTCAAAAACGTACTATGTATTCCAGTGTTGCCCCTGAGCGCTGCCTTGTCACGGTTACTTTGATGACATCACAGAGCACGGAACCGGCAGACGGAATGCTGAGCTCGTAGGTTGTGATGTCACAATGGGACTGGGCGACAAATGCACAGCAAACATAGACCCAGCCACCCACACTGCCTATTGCATCCGTAAACACACAGAGTATAGTTACTATCACACTGGCACCCGTGTACATAGAGAACATGCGCATTTACACATAACCGTATATACAGCACTGTATTCCTATCAATATCCCACTGAACCAAACATCCTGTACTAACCATCTAACTCATGCACAACGACACACTCTGTATAACGCTAGTCTGCTGCTATCCCATTTAAACTCACACATACGGCATTTCCTATCACAATCAGCCTCGCACATAACTAACGACACAAACAAGTTACTATCAGTTACACGCGGCACAACAGAACCACAAACACTCTATTGAACCACAGAGACACACACACACACAGACTGAGACACTCAGACGCACCGACACACAGATACACACAGAGACAGACTGAGACACTCTGACGCAGAGAGACACACAGACTCACAGACACAAAACAGACTCGGAGACACAGACACACACAGACACACACACTGTGTTTGCTCTGGAGAGATGGGGGTTTGGTGAAGCGGGCAGGGGGAGATGGACACTCGGGTCCTCCCCATCGAAGACCCGCGCTGCTTCCACGCGGGGCAGCGTCTCTGGCTTCCCTTCCTCCTCTCCTCCCTCGCTGTCTTCTTCGGCGGGGCAGCGCTCATCCTTCTCTGGAGGGGGGCGAGGTGGGCCCTGGGGAGGGGGCTGAGAGCAGGGCGAGGACGCAGGAAGCAGGTAACTCAAGTTTAACCCTCTAATGAGCTCTCTGGGCGCCGCTCCCCTATCCAACCCTTTTGGGTGTCCAGTGACAGTCCTGGAGGGCCGATCCACTCCAGGCTCAACAGGTATGATGAGATAACGAACTACTTCAGTTAAACAATTTGGGACACAGACCAGGAGTGGAAGGGTCAGCTTTGGCCAGCCCTGTTTTAAACAGACCCTGTTTAGTGAGTCTGTGATTTGGACCAGTCCCTCTTTTACATGGGTATATCCTGGTGAGACAGCAACCCACACAAACAGAAGCAGGGCTGAGTTTCTATTAACCTGCATCGATCCCATGTGCAAACCCCTTATCGTTCTTCATGTGTTTTGTAGTGACTATGGAGCTGAAGAATGGACCTTTTCTACATTTAACCCTGTAATGCCCGAGCATTTATAAAACTATAGATTCCGTTTGTTGTACAAAACTTTGTATTGGATGCGAAACAGAAATGGGCATTACTTAACTGATAGCTGTTAAACACTCAAGCAGCAGTAACGGATTTTGAAATGCATGAGGAAACAATACATTTTGGGTAGCTCATGTCGAGAATATTTTAATGGTGGTAAAGCAGCCCGTCGGAGTATCTGTTTATTGATCGATATTTGTGATTTATTTATTGTACGCTAGCAGATGAACCAATACATTGATTGGTGTTACAATTTCAATATTAAAGAAATACTGAAAGAAACGTAATTAATAGATTGTTATACATTTTGTTATGTATTTACATTGCTGCTGGGTTTTTTTTTGTGACAAACTAGCAAACTTAAAGATGTTTATATATAAATAAGATAAGCTTGCTTTGTGCTTGTCAGGAGAATCCTAACTGGCTGGTGCTGACTGAACAGCACTTTCTCCTTCCATTCAAATTAAGTGTGTCAACTGCCATGTAATTAAACTGGGCATCACAAAATCACTTACACTATGTTTGGACGTGCATCGGTGGCTGCCTCTTATCAAGTCGAGATTGCATTTCATTCTGGAGCACACTTTGTTCTGTCTGTCCTACAAACAGTGCAAGAGAAAGCACGGCGCTCTCTTGCATGTAAGCCATTAAATCTAAATAAAAGACAGATTGAACCCTAATATTAACATAATCTGTTTCTATAGAACCTGCTGTGGTTTAAAAATTTCGAACGCTTTGTCGTTGACATTCTCGGTGTGAGATCTACACTCTTGGCGAAGATAAAATTCTAGCTGCTGCTATAGGGTCCAGTGGAGACTTGAAATGTGTGGCAGATCGACTTGCTTCACTCGGGCTGTATAAACATCCATGACGTCCAGCCTCACCTGGGCGGAGCTCTGAGGTGCACACTGCTGTGACAGCCTTGCTTGGTTTGCAGGATGTGGGAGGGGCTGGGCGGAGCGCTGAGGTGCACACTGCTGTGACAGCCTTGCTTGGTTTGCAGGATGTGGGAGGGGCTGGGCGGAGCGCTGAGGTGCACACTGCTGTGACAGCCTTGCTTGGTTTGCAGGATGTGGGAGGGGCTGGGCGGAGCGCTGAGGTGCACACTGCTGTGACAGCCTTGCTTGTTTTGCAGGATGTGGGAGGGGCTGGGCGGAGCTCTGAGGTGCACACTGCTGTGACAGCCTTGCTTGGTTTGCAGGATGTGGGAGGGGCTGGGCGGAGCTCTGAGGTGCACACTGCTGTGACAGCCTCGCTTGGTTTGCAGGATGTGGGAGGGGCTGGGCGGAGCTCTGAGGTGCACACTGCTGTGACAGCCTCGCTTGGTTTGCAGGATGTGGGAGGGGCTGGGCGGAGCTCTGAGGTGCACACTGCTGTGACAGCCTTGCTTGGTTTGCAGGATGTGGGAGGGGCTGGGCGGAGCTCTGAGGTGCACACTGCTGTGACAGCCTCGCTTGGTTTGCAGGATGTGGGAGGGGCTGGGCGGAGCTCTGAGGTGCACACTGCTGTGACAGCCTCGCTTGGTTTGCAGGATGTGGGAGGGGCTGGGCGGAGCTCTGAGGTGCACGCTGCTGTGACAGCCTTGCTTGGTTTGCAGGATGTGGGAGGGGCTGGGCGGAATGCTGAGGTGCACACTGCTGTGACAGCCTTGCTTGTTTTGCAGGATGTGGGAGGGGCTGGGCGGAGCTCTGGGGTGCACACTGCTGTGAAGGAGTGGGCTGCAGCCACGCTCTCCGTACAGACTCGAACAGGGAGAGTCCTGGTGAGCGGCTTTGCATTATTATTATTATTATTATTATTATTATTATTATTAATTAGTCATTTACAGATGTTTTTATCCAAAGTGACTTACAGAGACTAGGGGGTGAACTATGCTTCATCAACAACTGCTGCTGCTGCTGCAGAGTCACTTCTAATAGGACCTTGTTTGTTTTATGTCTCGTCCGAAAGACGGAGCACAAGGAGGTTAAGTGACTTGCTCAGGGCCACACACAGTGAGTCAGTGGCTGAGCTGGGATTTGAACCTCCTGGTATCCAGCCCTTTTTCTTTAACCGCTGGACCACCAAGTCCCCTGTTCTTTACAGTCTTGCACAGACCGCAGAGCCCCTTTTTAAGAGTGCAGTAAAGCTTTGATCACCCGCACCCCTCTGTTATCCGAACAGCCCCTTATTAACCTGTCACGTTGTGTGCATGCAAGCCTTCTTCCAACCTTACTGTAGAGCACAAGGGTGACTATGTGTATTGTATATTGTTCAGGGATGGAAATAAGACTCCTATTGCAAAGCAGTTTCACCCATTCCATGGTGAACTACCAGTTTGATTAGCCACAGTGTGTATAGGTAACAAGCTCAGGTGTGTCTGATTAAACTCCTAGGAAAACCAAGAATGGATCAAACTGCTATGCAATGGGAGTCCTTTTTCCATCCTTGTGATGATAACCAGCATTATTATTGCAGGGATGGAAATAAGACTCCTATTGCATAGCAGTGTCACTCATTCCAGGTTTTGCCACGAGCTTGATTAGGTCCAGTGTGTCTGATTAAGCTCAAAACCAGGAATGGATCAAACTGCTATGCAGTGGGAGCCTTATTTTCTCCTCTGCTCTTACACATGTTGCATTCTCCACACTCATTCTGATTAGCAGAGTTCTCCACTCTCTGCTAATCAGAATGTAAAAGGCATGTAGGCGTGCTCATTGACCCTGATTCTTCTTTGTTATTTTGCTGTTATTTTGTGCCCTGATCAGGGCTGATTTGAATCCTGGTGTAAATGCCTCCATGGCTCGCTGCCTGGGTTCTTTGAAAGCTGTCCCTGATGTCTTTCTCTGCTCCTGTTTAGATGGTGATGTTGTTCCTGTTCAGCATCGCCTCCCTGGCCGACTACTTCATCCTCTCCATACAGTGAGACTCGCTCGCCTCGCTTTCCCTTACAAAAGTTTGGTGAATTTGCACTGCAATTTTGCAGTTTTCCCCGGTTATGCTCTGCATATACCATAGTTTACCAGGGTTTGCCATGTTTATTAATACGGTTTACCGTACCTCACTTTGCTGTGCTTTTACTGTGGGGAATTTTTATAAGGGTTAGTTTACCATGGTTTGTTTTTTAGTATCTTTTACCATACCTCTCTGTGCTTTACAATGCTTCCCTATGCTTTACCAGACCTCTCTGTGCTTTACAATGCTTCCCTATGCTTTACCAGACCTCTCTGTGCTTTACAATGCTTCCCTATGCTTTACCATACCTCTCTGTGCTTTACAATGCTTCCATATGCTTTACCAGACCTCTCTGTGCTTTACAGTGCTTCCCTATGCTTTACCAGACCTCTCTGTGCTTCACAATGCTTCCCTATGCTTTACCACACCTCTCTGTGCTTTACAATGCTTCCCTATGCTTTACCATACCTCTCTGTGCTTTACAAAGCTTGTCTATGCTTTACCAGACCTCTCTGTGATTTTACAAAGCTTGTCTATAATTTACCATGCTTTCACTATGCTCACTTCATTGTCACATTATGTCCAAGAAATTGCTAGAAACATGTTACATGTTTGCGTTTGACGTGCTTCCGTGTTGCATGTCTGCATGTTTCCATGTTGCATGTTTCCTTGTTGAATGTTTCTGTGTTGCATGTTTCCTTGTTGAATGTTTCTGTGTTGCATGCTAACGTGTTGCATGTTTGAATGCTTCCGTGTTGCATGTTTCCGTGTTGCATGTTTCCTGCCTCACCGTGCTGTCCTCCCTGCTCGCAGGTCCATTGAGTTCTGCTGGCAGGGCTACGACTTGGTGTTCCTGCTGGAGCTGCTTCTCAACGTGTTCTACCTGCTGTACTTCAGCCTGCGGGTAACTTGAACCCTGTCTGCACCGTGCGCCACCGTCACCAAGAATATCCCACCGTCCCCAAGAATATCCCACCGTCCCCAAGAATATCCCACCGTCACCAAGAATATCCCACCGTCCCCAAGAATATCCCACCGTCACCAAGAATATCCCACCGTCACCAAGAATATCCCACCGTCCCCAAGAATATCCCACCGTCCCCAAGAATATCCCACCGCCCCCAAGAATATCCCACCGTCACCAAGAATATCCCACCGCCACCAAGAATATCCCACCGTCCCCAAGAATATCCCACCGTCACCAAGAATATCCCACCGCCCCCAAGAATATCCCACCGTCCCCAAGAATATCCCCCCGTCACCAAGAATATCCCACCGTCACCAAGAATATCCCACCGTCCCCAAGAATATCCCACCGTCCCCAAGAATATCCCACCGCCCCCAAGAATATCCCACCGCCCCCAAGAATATCCCACCGCCCCCAAGAATATCCCACCGCCCCCAAGAATATCCCACCGCCCCCAAGAATATCCCACCGTCCCCAAGAATATCCCACCGTCCCCAAGAATATCCCACCGTCCCCAAGAATATCCCACCGTCCCCAAGAATATCCCACCGCCCCCAAGAATATCCCACCGTCCCCAAGAATATCCCACCGTGACCAAGAATATCCCCCCGTCCCCAAGAATATCCCACCGCCCCCAAGAATATCCCACCGTCCCCAAGAATATCCCACCGTGACCAAGAATATCCCCCCGTCCCCAAGAATATCCCACCGTCCCCAAGAATATCCCACCGCCCCCAAGAATATCCCACCGTCCCCAAGAATATCCCACCGTCACCAAGAATATCCCCCCGCCACCAAGAATATCCCCCCGCCACCAAGAATATCCCACCGTCCCCAAGAATATCCCCCCGTCCCCAAGAATATCCCCCCGTCCCCAAGAATATCCCCCGCCACCAAGAATATCCCCCCGCCACCAAGAATATCCCACCGTCCCCAAGAATATCCCACCGCCCCCAAGAATATCCCACCGCCCCCAAGAATATCCCACCGTCCCCAAGAATATCCCACCGTCCCCAAGAATATCCCCCCGTCCCCAAGAATATCCCCCCGTCCCCAAGAATATCCCCCCGTCACCAAGAATATCCCACCGCCCCCAAGAATATCCCCCCGCCCCCAAGAATATCCCACCGTCCCCAAGAATATCCCACCGCCCCCAAGAATATCCCCCCGCCACCAAGAATATCCCACCGCCACCAAGAATATCCCACCGCCACCAAGAATATCCCACCGTCCCCAAGAATATCCCACCGCCCCCAAGAATATCCCACCGTCCCCAAGAATATCCCACCGCCCCCAAGAATATCCCACCGTGACCAAGAATATCCCACCGTGACCAAGAATATCCCACCGTCCCCAAGAATATCCCACCGCCCCCAAGAATATCCCACCGTCACCAAGAATATCCCACCGTGACCAAGAATATCCCACCGTCCCCAAGAATATCCCACCGCCCCCAAGAATATCCCACCGCCCCCAAGAATATCCCACCGTCACCAAGAATATCCCACCGTCCCCAAGAATATCCCCCCGCCACCAAGAATATCCCCCCGTCCCCAAGAATATCCCACCGCCCCCAAGAATATCCCACCGTCACCAAGAATATCCCACCGTCCCCAAGAATATCCCCCCGTCACCAAGAATATCCCACCGTCCCCAAGAATATCCCACCGCCCCCAAGAATATCCCACCGCCCCCAAGAATATCCCACCGCCCCCAAGAATATCCCACCGTCCCCAAGAATATCCCACCGCCCCCAAGAATATCCCACCGTCACCAAGAATATCCCACCGTCCCCAAGAATATCCCACCGTCCCCAAGAATATCCCACCGCCACCAAGAATATCCCCCCGTCACCAAGAATATCCCACCGTCCCCAAGAATATCCCACCGCCCCCAAGAATATCCCACCGCCACCAAGAATATCCCACCGTCCCCAAGAATATCCCACCGTCCCCAAGAATATCCCACCGCCACCAAGAATATCCCACCGCCACCAAGAATATCCCCCCGTCCCCAAGAATATCCCCCCGTCCCCAAGAATATCCCCCCGCCACCAAGAATATCCCACCGCCACCAAGAATATCCCACCGCCCCCAAGAATATCCCACCGCCCCCAAGAATATCCCACCGTCCCCAAGAATATCCCACCGCCACCAAGAATATCCCACCGCCACCAAGAATATCCCACCGTCCCCAAGAATATCCCACCGTCCCCAAGAATATCCCACCGCCCCCAAGAATATCCCCCCGCCACCAAGAATATCCCACCGCCCCCAAGAATATCCCACCGCCCCCAAGAATATCCCCCCGCCACCAAGAATATCCCCCCGCCACCAAGAATATCCCACCGTCCCCAAGAATATCCCACCGTCCCCAAGAATATCCCACCGCCACCAAGAATATCCCACCGTCCCCAAGAATATCCCACCGCCACCAAGAATATCCCACCGTCCCCAAGAATATCCCACCGTCCCCAAGAATATCCCACCGTCCCCAAGAATATCCCACCGTCACCAAGAATATCCCACCGTCCCCAAGAATATCCCACCGTCCCCAAGAATATCCCACCGTCTCCAAGAATATCCCACCGTCCCCAAGAATATCCCACCGTCCCCAAGAATATCCCACCGTCCCCAAGAATATCCCCCCGTCCCCAAGAATATCCCCCCGTCCCCAAGAATATCCCACCGTCCCCAAGAATATCCCACCGTCCCCAAGAATATCCCCCCGTCACCAAGAATATCCCCCCGCCACCAAGAATATCCCACCGTCCCCAAGAATATCCCACCGCCCCCAAGAATATCCCACCGTCACCGAGAATATCCCCCCGTCCCCAAGAATATCCCACCGCCACCAAGAATATCCCACCGTCCCCAAGAATATCCCCCCGTCCCCAAGAATATCCCCCCCGTCCCCAAGAATATCCCCCCGTCCCCAAGAATATCCCCCCGTCCCCAAGAATATCCCACCGTCCCCAAGAATATCCCACCGTCCCCAAGAATATCCCACCGTCCCCAAGAATATCCCACCGTCTCCAAGAATATCCCACCGCCACCAAGAATATCCCACCGTCCCCAAGAATATCCCACCGTCCCCAAGAATATCCCACCGTCCCCAAGAATATCCCCCCGCCACCAAGAATATCCCCCCGCCACCAAGAATATCGCAGCCTGGTGACTGTTTAAAAAGTTTAAACCCTGGAAACGTTTCTCTGTGTTCTTTTGTCTCCTCGATGCAGTTCCTGGCCGCCCCGGACACGCTGCGCTTCTGGCTGGAAATGAACTCCATGGTGGATTTCTTCACTGTGCCTCCCTCGCTCGCCTCCCTCTTCACCCAGCGCAGCTGGCTGGGTAAGAGACCCCCTGCTCCAGAGCACTCCAACCTTCTCCAACCACAGCCAGGGAAACGTAATAAATAACAGCCTTGTTTAATCAGATTGCACGCAGCTGCTGTCGTGCTCAATAAACAGGTTCTGCGTTTAACCTTTTCATGCATGAAATATTGAGGATAGTGCGAGATGGGGGAATAAGTTTTGGACACGTAATGTTATTTACTTTCTTTCTGTTTGTCTGTCTGAATTTCTTTCTTTCATTTTTTCATAACCCTAACAAGTGGCACTAGTTCCAGTATAATGTTGTGTGAACCAGTCTCTCCCTCTCTCTTTCTCTCCTTCTCTCTCTCTCCCTCCTTTCTATTGTCTGTCTGACATTCTTTCTTTCTTTCTTTCTTTCTTTTTCTTTCTTTCTTAACAAGTGGCGCAACTATTTCCAGTATAATGTTGTATGAAACAGTCTCCCTCTCTCTCTCTCTCCAAGAGATAATGTTAAGAAAAGAAAGAAATTATCTGAAGTTATAAAAAATTTTAAGCTCCTTTATTGTGGCTTCCAACAGTAAAACTAATAAACTTTAAAAGATTTTACAGATGTGCTCTCCCTCCTTTTTTATTCAATTGGTACTTCATAGATGGTCCCTTACTTTCCCTCCCTCTCTGCTGAGGTCTGAAGTTCCTGAGAGCCCTGCGTCTCACTGAGCTCACCACAGTCCTGCAGTTTGTAGATAGTCCCTTACACTCTCCCTCTCTGCTGAGGTCTGAAGTTCCTCAGAGCCCTGCGTCTCACTGAGCTCCCCACAATCCTGCAGTTTGTAGATAGTCCCTTACACTCTCCCTTTCTGCTCAGGTCTCCGGTTCCTCAGAGCCCTGCGTCTCACTGAGCTCCCCACAATCCTGCAGTTTGTAGATAGTCCCTTACACTCTCCCTCTCTGCTCAGGTCTCCGGTTCCTCAGAGCCCTACGTCTCACTGAGCTCCACACAATCCTGCAGTTTGTAGATAGTCCCTTACACTCTCTCTCTGTGTGTTCAGGTCTCCGCTTCCTCAGAGCCCTGCATCTCACTGAGCTCCCCACAATCCTGCAGTTTCTGAACATCCTGCAGACCAGGTGAGCTGAGCTGACAGAGTGGAGTCTGGAGTTAAAACAAACACAAACAGGATTACTGTTGGAGAGCCCAGCGTAAGACAAGCGGACGCGGTCTGTCATTTTGCCTTTTTCTTTGTGATTTTATATATATATAATGAGAGAGATATGTACAACATATCGGAACATTGGGCAGCTGGCTCTTTGAGCTAAAATGTTATAATATATATATATATAGCTTGTTTGCAGCGATGCTTTTTCATCCAGCTGCAGAAGGACTTGGAGTCACAAACTTCCAGATATAATTGCTTTTTTTTTTTTTTCACATTTATTCACATTTTTGTGTACCTGGATTACCTTTTTCTTTTTGATCGTGCCCCTTTTGGTACCCAGCAGCTTTCCTTTTTATATATATATATATATATATATATATATAATGTATAGCTCCAGTATGTGTGCTGTAGATCAATAGAGCTATACGACTTTAAGACAACAGCGTGTGTCATTGAGTCTCTTTTGTGTTTTTCCTAAATGTATAACTCTCTGTCTGTCCTCTCCCCAGCTCCTCTCTCAAGCTGGCCCGACTCGTCGCTGTCTTCCTGGCCTACTGTCTCACTGCCGCTGGCTTCATTCACCTGGTGAGTCTACCTGTGGGCAGGTGAGAGGCCGAGAGATTACATCAGAACTTAAGAAAATGTGCCTCCTAGAGGAGGCTAAAAACTCAGGTCGGATCCCAGTGATTCAGCATCAACAACCAGGTAACCCATTCCATCCCCTCACTACCAGTGATTCAGCATCAACAACCAGGTAACCCATTCCATCCCCTCACTACTCTCTGTCCAGTTATTTTTCCCCCTTCACCGCAGCGGTTCCCCGCGCAGCTCAGTTGAACTGAAGGTTCAGCGGGCGTCCTCCGACCCCACGACCGGGCCAGCTTCCTCTTCTACACCCAGGAACTCGAGAGCGGATGTCAGCGAGCTGCCGGCCTCTGGAGGACACAGGCCAGCCCTGCAGGGGTCCGCTCTGAGCTCGCTGGACGCCTGGCCAGTCGGGTCCGCTGTAGCACGATGCGAAGGACAGTCCCTGCCGGTTTCGCTTCTTTAACCCTCGGGAGCGCCAGAGCCAACGCGACTCTCTCTGTCTCTCTCTGGAGCCCCCAGTTTCATGGTTTATATTCTTTCCGTGCTGGCAGGTGGAGAACTCTGGTGATCCGTGGTGGACCGTTCCAAACTCGCAGCCCCTGACGTATTTCCAGAGCGTGTACTTCCTCATGGTCACCATGTCGACGGTGGGATACGGGGATGTCCTGGTGCACACTGTGCTGGGCAGGGTCTTCATCATCTTCATCATCACCACCGGCCTGGTAAACCTGCTGTTTCCAGTACCGCCTAGTTTAGAAACGCTCAAAGAAATCTTTACTTTGGGTTTGTTTTGGAAGGTTTCTAGCAGTGGACTGCAGGTTTTTACAAAGCAGTGGTTTCAGTTCAGTCTACCCTGGTCACTCTCCCAACAGCCTTTCCAGGTGTAAAATGGGACGCACCATTCTGAGAAATGATGTGGTCCCTTCCACCCCCCTTTCCAATGCTGTTGATGCACAGTTTAATATGATGTTTCATTTGTTTTTTTTAGTGAAATGCAGTTCCCCGCAGTAAAAGCACAGCAAAGTGTAATACAGTATAATACAGTGAAAGTGTAATAAAGCATAGGGAAGCATTGTAAAGCACAGAGAGGTCTGGTAAAGCATAGGCAAGCATTGTAAAGCACAGAGAGGTCTGGTAAAGCATAGGGAAGCATTGTAAAGCACAGAGAGGTATGGTAAAGCATAGGGAAACATTGTAAAGCACAGAGAGGTCTGGTAAAGCATAGGGAAGCATTGTAAAGCACAGAGAGGTCTGGTAAAGCATAGGCAAGCATTGTAAAGCACAGAGAGGTCTGGTGAAGCATAGAGAAGCATTGTAAAGCACAGAGAGGTCTGGTAAAGCATAGGGAAGCATTGTAAAGCACAGAGAGGTCTGGTAAAGCATAGGGAAGCATTGTAAAGCACAGAGAGGTCTGGTAAAGCATAGGGAAGCATTGTAAAGCACAGAGAGGTCTGGTAAAGCATAGGGAAGCATTGTAAAGCACAGAGAGGTCTGGTAAAGCATAGGCAAGCATTGTAAAGCACAGAGAGGTCTGGTAAAGCATAGGGAAGCATTGTAAAACACAGAGAGGTCTGGTAAAGCATAGGGAAGCATTGTAAAGCACAGAGAGGTCTGGTAAAGCATAGGGAAGCATTGTAAAGCACAGAGAGGTCTGGTAAAGCATAGGGAAGCATTGTAAAGCACACAGAGGTCTGGTAAAGCATAGGGAAGCATTGTAAAGCACAGAGAGGTCTGGTAAAGCATAGGGAAGCATTGTAAAGCACAGAGAGGTCTGGTAAAGCATAGGGAAGCATTGTAAAGCACAGAGAGGTCTGGTAAAGCATAAGGAGGAGGGGGTAGGGGGGAGGTGGGGGAGGGGCGAGGTGGCGGGGTAACGGGGAGGGGATGGGAGGGGGGAAGGAGGGGAGCGGGAGGGGAGGGGGGAGGTGCTGCGGTAAGCTTTTCCGAGGGTAGTTGTTGATGGGCGCTTGCTGCTCGCTGTCTCCGCCAGGCCCTCTTTGCCAGCTACATTCCTGAGATCGTGGAAATCGTGGGCAAGAGGAGGAAACACGACGGGAGCTACACACCACTGCCAGGGAAGAAGTGAGTCGACCATTGATCCGGATTGCTTGATTGATTGCTAGGCTGTTGGATTGATCAGTTTTGAGATTGATTGGTTGAATGTCTGCTGTATTGATCAACTTCGGTTTTGAAATTGGTCTTTTTTGAAAACAATCGATTAGGGGCTTTAATGATCGTCTAGCTGCTGTATTGATTGATTGACTGGTTGCTGTTCTGATCGATCGGCTGCTGTATTGATTGGCTCCTGTGATCGATTGGCTGCTGTATTGATTGGCTCCTGTGCCGTGCTTGTTTTCCCTGTTTCAGGCACGTGGTGGTGTGTGGTCACCTGACCCTCACGAACCTGACAGCGTTCCTGAAGGAGTTTCTGCACGAGGACAGGGGCGTGGTCAGCGTGAAAGTGGTGCTCCTGGGAAAGTGAGTGAGAGGAGAGAGGAGACCACACAGGGGGGAGTGACACGCTAGAACCAAAGGTTCTGTCTTTAGGGGGTTTTAAGAGTCATATATAAGAAGAATATATAGATGAGGACAGATGCGTTGGGAAGGCAGTACTGTTTTTAGGGATTCGGTCTTACTACTGCAGGGATGGAAATAACTCCCATTGCATAGCGGTTTCACCCATTCCAGGTTTTACTGCAAGCTTGATTAGGGAAACTGTCTCTTACGGATGCAGAACTATCTTGAACATTACTAGATAATCCCCTTCATTTTTGTTTTTTAGTTTCTAATAGTTTTTTTTCTTTTTAAAACAATTTTAATCAAATGTGCAATAAATGCTAACCAAGGTTCTCTCTCTCCTGTCTCTCTCTATCTCTCTATCTCTCTTATCTCCCCCCTCTCTCTATCTCTTCTCTCTCTCCTCTTCTCTCTCTCCTCTATCTCTCCTCTCTCTCTCTCTCCTCTCTATTGTCTCTCTTCTCTCTATCTATCTCTTCTCTCTCTATCTATCCTCTCTATCTATCTCTCCTCTCTATCTCTCCTCTCTCTCTCCTCTCTGTTGTCTCTCTCTCCTCTATCTATCTCTCCTCTATCTCTCCTCTATCTATCTCTTCTCTCTCTCTCTCCTCTCTCTCTCTCTCTCCTCTCTATTGTCTCTCTCTCTCCTCTATCTCTTCTCTCTCTCCTCTCTCTCTCTCTCTCTCTCTCTCTTCTCTCCAGTTTTGATCCGGATGCTCAGTTCGAGTTATTCTTGAAGCGCAACTTCATCAAGACTGTGTTCTACCAGGGCTCGGTTCTGAGCTCCCGTGATCTGGCCCGGGTTCAGGTGAGAGAGACAGAGAGTCAGACCGAGAACCAGAACCACTGGGGTTCCCCCGAAACCCACCCCCAGAAAACAAGGCATCAGACTCGGTATCGCTACACACAGAACTCATGAAAAAGTCTTTCAAGCCTTGGTCAGCACACATTAAGAGGGGGGCAGCGATAATATTTCTGTTCCTGAGAATGGATTCGAAAGCCTTATCCTTTAAAAAGAGGGGGTGGATGGGCAGTGATCATTTTGATAGTGCTGTGCTTCCAAAGCCCTGCTAATCTTGCTTAGCCGTCCAGGCAGTCTTGAGGCGACGCTGCTGTCCCATTATTATTATTATTATTATTATTATTTTTATTTATTTATTTATTTATTTATTTATTTATTTATTTCTTAGCAGACGCCCTTATCCAGGGCGAATTACAATTGTTACAAGATATCACATTATTTTTACATACAATTACCCATTTATACAGTTGGGTTTTTACTGGAGCAATCTAGGTAAAGTACCTTGCTCAAGGGTACAGCTGCCCCTTGCTCTCTTCCTCCCCCTGCAGATGCAGAAAGCAGACGCCTGCCTGGTTCTGTCGAACAAGTTCTGCAAAGACCCGCACACAGAGGACGCCTGCAACATCATGAGGTACAGGGTAGGGCTTGGTGGGTCCAGTGGTTTAATGAAAAGGGACTTGATGCCAGGAGGTTCCAGGTTCAAATTCTGACTCAGCCACTGACTCACTGTGTGTGTGTGTGTGACCCTGAGCAAGTCACTTAACCTCCTTGTGCTCCGTCCTTCGGATGAGAAGTAAAACAAACAAGGTCCAATTGGAAGTGACTCTGAGACTCTGGGCTGCATGGTGCCAGGGCTCTCCACACTGCTAGCCAACCTGTTCACAATGCAGAGCCCAGCTCAGGTGAGCTAGGGAATACACAGAGTGATAATACACAGAGACTGTGCATTTCAATATCCTCGATACAGAGCGATCTCACACACACACACACACACACACACACACACACACACACACAGAGCCCCCAGCACAGGTGAGCTAGGAGAAGGGGGTACCTGAGCTAGCACAGCGGTGGGAACATTTCAGTAATAATGCACCACCTCCAGTCAGCATTTGACATTGTTAATACTGTATTTTTAATACGTTTGCCCCATGAGTTCAGTGTCCTTTCCCCACGCAATCCCGCAGGGTGATCTCAATCAAGGACTACTGCGCGGACACTCGGGTGATCTGCACCATGCTGCAGAACCCCAGCAAGGTACTCTTAATATAGTCAGCCCTGTCTCTCATATCAGTTAATATAGTCAGCCCTGTCTCTCATATCAGTTAATATAGTCAGCCCTGTCTCTCATATCAGTGAACTTGTCCAGTCAGTCCTGTCTCTTATATCAGTGAACTTGTCCAGTCGGCCCTGTCTCTCATATCAGTGAACTTGTCCAGTCAGTCCTGTCTCTCATATCAGTTAATATAGTCAGCCCTGTCTCTCATATCAGTGAACATGTCCAGTCGGCCCTGTCTCTCATATCAGTGAACATGTCCAGTCAGCCCTGTCTCTTATATCAGTGAACATGTCCAGTCGGCCCTGTCTCTTATATCCGTGAACATGTCCAGTCGGCCCTGTCTCTTATATCAGTGAACATGTCCAGTCGGCCCTGTCTCTTATATCAGTGAACATGTCCAGTCGGCCCTGTCTCTTATATCAGTGAACTTGTCCAGTCAGCCCTGTCTCTTATATCAGTGAACATGTCCAGTCGGCCCTGTCTCTTATATCAATGAACATGTCCAGTCAGCCCTGTCTCTTATATCAGTGAACTTGTCCAGTCAGCCCTGTCTCTTATATCAGTGAACATGTCCAGTCTGGCCTGTCTCTTATGGTCTCAGAGTGACACTTTGGGCACCAGTTATGTGTATTAACTTATTCTAAATCATGCAATAAATTAAAAAAGAACAGCGTGCATCAGTAATACTGTAACCCGTCCCCGTCCCCTACCCCCCCACACACAGGTGTACCTGCAGAACATCCCAAGCTGGGACTGCCACCTTGGAGACGCTGTCATCTGCCTGGCGGAGCTGAAACTGGGCTTCATGGCTCAGGGCTGCATGGTGCCCGGGCTCTCCACACTGCTAGCCAACCTGTTCACAATGCAGAGCCCAGCACAGGTGAGCTAGGGAATACACAGAGTGATAATACACAGAGACTGTGTGCATTTCAATATCCTCTATACAGAGCGATCACACAGAGACTCTGGGCTCTCCACTGCGTGTGACTGCATGCCGTTGTATGTGACTGCGTGTGACTGCATGCCGTTGTATGTGACTGCGTGTGACTGCATGTCGTTGTATGTGATTGCGTGTGACTGCATGTTGTTGTATGTGACTGCATGTCGTTGTATGTGACTGCGTGTCACTGTGTGTAACTGCATGGCGCTGTGTGTTCTTGTTAGACTCAGCCTGGCAGCTGGCGCAGTCACTACATGCTGGGTCTGTACAACGAGGTTTACACTGAGGAGCTGTCCAGAGACTTCACAGGCAAGCACTTCCAGGAGGTGTGCAGGTGAGCGTCCCTGCACTCCGAACGGCAATATATACAGGACTAGACCCTGCGTCAGTGCTGCGTTGTAATATATACAGGACTAGACCCTGCGTCAGTGCTGCATTGTAATATATACAGGACTGGACCCTGCGTCAGTGCTGCATTGTAATATATACAGGACTAGACCCTGCGTCAGTGCTGCATTGTAATATATACAGGACTGGACCCTGCGTCAGTGCTGCATTGTAATATATACAGGACTGGACCCTGCGTCAGTGCTGCATTGTAATATATACAGGACTAGACCCTGCGTCAGTGCTGCATTGTAATATATACAGGACTAGACCCTGCGTCAGTGCTGCATTGTAATATATACAGGACTGGACCCTGCGTCAGTGCTGCATTGTAATATATACAGGACTAGACCCTGCGTCAGTGCTGCATTGTAATATATACAGGACTGGACCCTGCGTCAGTGCTGCATTGTAATATATACAGGACTGGACCCTGCGTCAGTGCTGCATTGTAATATATACAGGACTAGACCCTGCGTCAGTGCTGCATTGTAATATATACAGGACTAGACCCTGCGTCAGTGCTGCATTGTAATATATACAGGACTAGACCCTGTGTCAGTGCTGCATTGTAATATATACAGGACTGGACCCTGCGTCAGTGCTGCATTGTAATATATACAGGACTGGACCCTGCGTCAGTGCTGCATTGTAATATATACAGGACTGGACCCTGCGTCAGTGCTGCATTGTAATATATACAGGACTAGACCCTGCGTCAGTGCTGCATTGTAATATATACAGGACTAGACCCTGCGTCAGTGCTGCATTGTAATATATACAGGACTGGACCCTGCGTCAGTGCTGCGTTGTAATATATACAGGACTGGACCCTGCGTCAGTGCTGCGTTGTAATATATACAGGACTAGACCCTGCGTCAGTGCTGCGTTGTAATATATACAGGACTAGACCCTGCGTCAGTGCTGCATTGTAATATATACAGGACTAGACCCTGCGTCAGTGCTGCATTGTAATATATACAGGACTGGACCCTGCGTCAGTGCTGCATTGTAATATATACAGGACTAGACCCTGCGTCAGTGCTGCATTGTAATATATACAGGACTAGACCCTGCGTCAGTGCTGCATTGTAATATATACAGGACTAGACCCTGCGTCAGTGCTGCATTGTAATATATACAGGACTGGACCCTGCGTCAGTGCTGCATTGTAATATATACAGGACTGGACCCTGCGTCAGTGCTGCATTGTAATATATACAGGACTAGACCCTGCGTCAGTGCTGCATTGTAATATATACAGGACTAGACCCTGCGTCAGTGCTGCATTGTAATATATACAGGACTGGACCCTGCGTCAGTGCTGCATTGTAATATATACAGGACTAGACCCTGCGTCAGTGCTGCATTGTAATATATACAGGACTAGACCCTGCGTCAGTGCTGCATTGTAATATATACAGGACTGGACCCTGCGTCAGTGCTGCATTGTAATATATACAGGACTGGACCCTGCGTCAGTGCTGCATTGTAATATATACAGGACTAGACCCTGCGTCAGTGCTGCATTGTAATATATACAGGACTAGACCCTGCGTCAGTGCTGCATTGTAATATATACAGGACTGGACCCTGCGTCAGTGCTGCATTGTAATATATACAGGACTGGACCCTGCGTCAGTGCTGCATTGTAATATATACAGGACTAGACCCTGCGTCAGTGCTGCATTGTAATATATACAGGACTAGACCCTGCGTCAGTGCTGCATTGTAATATATACAGGACTAGACCCTGCGTCAGTGCTGCATTGTAATATATACAGGACTAGACCCTGCGTCATTGCTGCATTGTAATATATACAGGACTAGACCCTTTTGAAATGTCTTTGTGTCAGACGCACGTGTCTCGTCTCGTCTCGTCTCGTCTCTCCTCTCCACACAGGCTGTGCTTCGTGAAGCTGAGAGTGCTGCTGATAGGGATTGAGTACCGGACTGCCAAGGAGTGCAGGTACAGGACAGTGCAGTACTGGACACTATAATGCAATACAGGACACTATAATGCAATACAGGACAGGGCAGTGCAGTACAGGACACTATAATGCAATACAGGACAGGGCAGTGCAATACAGGACAGGACAGTATAGTGCAATTCCAGTACACTGGAATATAACAGAATAGTGGATAGGGCAGCACAGCGCACTACTAAACAATACAGTACAATACAATATGACATAGGACAGGACAATACAGGACTTTACAATACAATACAGCACAGTATAGTATAATACAGCACAGTATAGTATAATACAATACAATATAACACAGCACAGAGATTGGAAGATGTTTTTTTAAGTCTTAAAAGCTGTTTGCCCCATTAACCTCCTCTTCTGTTTTGTGTGCGTCTGTGTCTCTGCCTGTGTCGTTATGTGTGTCTATGCATGTGTTTGTGTCTGTGCCTGTGTCTGCTGTGTGTTTGTGTGTGTATCTCTGTGCGTGTGTGTGTGTGTGTGTCTCTGTGTGTGTATGTCTCTGTGTGTATCTCTGTGCCTGTCTGTCTGTGTGTGTGTGTCTGTGTGTGTGTGTATCTCTGTGCCTGTGTGTCTGTGTTTGTGTGTGTCTCTGTGTGTGTATGTCTCTGTGTGTATCTCTGTGCCTGTGTGTCTCTGTGTGTGTATGTCTCTGTGTGTCTCTGTGTTTGTGTGTATCTCTGTGCCTGTGTGTCTCTGTGTGTGTGTGTATCTCTGTGCCTGTGTGTCTCTGTGTGTGGCAGCATCCTGGTGAACCCGCAGAGCGATCTCACAATCCCTGAGAAGACTCTGGGCTTCTTCATCGCCAGCAACGTCTTTGATGTCAAAAGGTAAGCTGGCAGCAAAACCTAACCCCACCCGATTCACACCCCCCCCCCCCCTGCTCAGAGACCCACCCGATTCACACACCCCCTCCCTCCCTTAGAGACCCACCCGATTCACACACACCCTCCCCCCCCTCAGAGACCCACCCGATTCACACACCCCCTCCCTCGGGGACCCATCCGATTCACACACCACCTCCCTCAGAGATCCTGTATATCACTGTGTTTGTTTTGTCAGGGCTAGCCTGTTCTGCTTCGCTTGCCACAGTGACATCACGGAACCCTCGAAGATAACGGAATGCAGCTGCCACACTTTGCAACACTGTAACTATCTTTATTGATTTATCTATTTATCTATTTATTGATTTATTTAACCGTCTTGCACGGCAACCTCATATGTGGACAGATAAATAAAACTCTCTTCTATATGTATAATCTGGGGACATGTGGAAGACTAGCAAGCAAATGCTTGATCACCTCATATGAGCCTGATGGCATCTGTGTTCTCCATATAAAGCAATATATCTATATGTATCTATATATATATATATTCATTAGTAGGTATATAACAGAAACACTTGAAAAAAGATGCAGTCTGATAAATATAGCAAGACCATAATGCATGTAGCCAGCATTGTACATGCAGTCATATACACACCCATACAGGGACTGGCGGATTATCAATTGAACCGAGAGCTGTCTGGCTGCTTCATCCCGGTCCCTCTCTCCTCTCTCTCTCTCTCTCTCTCTCTCTCTCTCTCTCTCTCTCTCTCTCTCTCTCTCTCTCTCTCTCTCTCTCTCTCTCTCTCTCTCTCTCTTGCATTGAACAAGAACAAATGCAGTAATCCAGCTGGTGATGGTTCATTCATTACAGCTGGTGTTCCTTGCGTCTGTTCTTGGAATTGCTGAACATGCAATTCTTCATTCAGACACAAGGTGGTGCTCTAACTCCATGCGTGGCAGTTAGAATGCGCGCACGCCAGCTCGGCTGTCCAGCTCTTACCTGGCTATAGCTCTGCAGCGTTCAGCATGTGTTGCTACAGCACTTCAATCGGGGGCAGGTTATATATAGGATACATTGTGATGTCGATTTCATACTGGATCTGGACTTTAACGTTTCATTCTATTTTCTGATGAACTCCATCCATCAACCTGTTATGGTGTCTAGTGTTCTAATTATAGGTAGGATGGGAATAAGACTCCAATTGCACAGCAATTTCACCCATTCCAGGTTTTGCTACGAGCTTGATTAGCCACAGTGTGTCTAGGTAACAAGCTCAGGTGTGTCTGATTAAACTCCTAGTGAAACCAGGAACGGATGAAACCGCTGTGCAACGGGAGTCTTATTCCCATCCCTGAGGCAGACACTTGCTGAAGACAATTCACTGTGTTGTTCAGTAATGGGGATGGTAACATACTCTGTGTGTACCGAGTACTGTGGGGCATTCATTACAAGTGAACTATTTAAGATTGATTTGTCAGACCCCATCTCTTGACTCTACAGTGTTGTCACACCCCTAGTAGGATCCAGGAAAACAAGAAATACAGATAAAATAAAGATGAAATAAAGCTCAAATAAAGGTGAAATGTCCCCCTCTTTAGTTTTTATCAGTGTGTTGCAGGGATGGGAATAAGGCTCCCATAGCAGTGTGATCCAGTCCTGGTTTCACTAGGAGTTTAATAATCAGACACACCTGAGCTTGTTACCTAGACACACTGGGGCTGATCAAGCTGGTAGTAAAACCTGGAATGGGTGACACTGCTGTGCAATCGGAGACTTATTGCCCTCCCAGTGTTGTATGAATCCCAATCACTTTATTACCTCACTTTGTTACCGACCAGCCAGTCAATAGAGTATAGGCAGCCAGACTACTGAAACATTTCCTAGAAACAATCTCGGGTAACGTGAAATCCCACACCACAGAAATTCATTCTATAAAGCCGAGGGAACACGAAGCCACTTTATCAGGAGCTGCGGCTTGAAACCTGCTTCCAGGAGGCCTAGTTTGAGGTTGCTGTATCAAACCCCCAGTCTCCCTGCCTGGTGTGCCGCGCAGTGGCCTGAAACCGAGTCTCCTGAAACCAGGTTCCAAGCCACAAAGTGTCTTCTTGTTCCCTCAGCATTAGTCATACAGGCTCACTATCAGTCCACTCTCTCTAACTAGCGCGAACGCTACCGGCCAGACATTGAACATCTAAAGGGATTGTCAAGATTTAATGTGTTTTTTTCGTAACGTACAGTAACATTTGACTAATATTCGTTACTCGTGCCTGGTTCCTTCGCAGCGGATAAAGTTGGGGTCCCCCTGGAAGACCCCCTGGACAGAGTGCGTTCCTTCGGGGTGATTTCCTGCCCAGAGCACAAAGAGAGGTGAGGACCCCCCAAGACAGAACACCTGAGCTTGTTACCTACACACTGGGGCTGATCAAGCTGGTAGTAAAACCTGGGTGACACTGCTGTGCAATAGGAGTCTTATTTCCATCTCTGTGTAGCAGTGAGAGCAAGTGATTTCCGCGGGGTATTTGGGCAAACTAGAACATTTAAATTTAATTTAATTTATGAAAATGTCCAGATGTTTCAGCTGAAAGTCTTTCTCAGTGTCTTGAAGCCACTGAAAGAGACTTCTAGTAGAAACGTTTGTCACTGAATTTAAATTGAAGACACAGAAAAAAACTTCACAGGTAAGCATCGTAAAGCATAGGAAAGCATTGTAAAGCACAGAGAGGCATGGTAAAGCATAGGGAAGCATTGTAAAGCACAGAGAGGTCTGGTAAAGCATAGGGAAGCACTGTAAAGCACAGAGAGGTATGGTAAAGCATGTTGCCTGCATGAGAAGGGGTTTGAGTGTGTCTCTCTCTGTGTATGTATGTTTGTGCTTGTGTCAGTGTGGGCCTGTGCATATCTGTGTGTCTGTCTCTTTGTGTGTCTGTGTGTGTCAATGCTGTGCCTGTGTGTATCTGTGTGTCTGCTGTGTGTGTGTGTGTGTGTGTGTGTGTGTGTGTCTCCGTCACTGCCCTCGATTTCATTAGCTGCCTGTACACACATGTTCCATTACCGCACAGAGAGATCCATTTCTCTGGGATTGCCAGCCTTGATAAACACATCTCCCCCGTGATGTCTCAGATTGCTGCGGGCGTTTTAATATTATTAAAATCTGTCCCTGCCATTGCAGAGATGAGTTAGTGCTGAGATTAGCACAGACATATAAATCACCGGCTGCCTCCCAGTTTGTTGTGTTCTAGTTTATTTCTTCATGACCCTCTGGAACGGAGTTGAACCCTTTTGTGTGTGGCGTGATTTTTCCTGTGCAGGATTTGATTTGTATTATTTATTACGTTTATCGGTTTAGTTGGCCCTGTGCGTGTGCGTGTGTGTGTGTCTCTCTCTCTCTGTCTCTGTGTCTGTGTGTGTGTGTTCCTCTCTCTCTCTCTCTCTCTCTCTCTCTCTCTCTCTCTCTCTCTCTCTCTCTCTCTCTCTCTCTCTGTCTCTGTCTCTGTGTGTGTGTGTGTGTGTGTGAGGCTGGGTCTTTTATTACTGTCAGATCGTAACTAATGGGAATTTCTCATGTTTCTTTTACTGCAGAGTAATCTCGACTCCTGCATTTGTTCAACCCTTATAAAAGTGTCCCATAGTTAAAGCACATCACAGTGTAATAAAACACAGTAAAAGCATAGGAAAGCATTGTAAAGCACAGAGAGGTCTGGTAAAGCATAGGAAGCATTGTAAAGTACAGAGAGGTCTGGTAAAGCATAGGGAAGCATTGTAAAGCACAGAGAGGTGTGGTAAAGCACAGGGAAGCATTGTAAAGCACAGAGAGGTATGGTAAAGCATAGGGAAGCATTATAAAGCAGAGAGAGGTATGGTAAAGCATAGGGAAGCATTGTAAAGCACAGAGAGGTGTGGTAAAGCATAGGGAAGCATTGTAAAGCACAGAGAGGTCTGGTAAAGCATAGGGAAGCATTGTAAAGCACAGAGAGGTCTGGTAAAGCATAGGGAAGCATTGTAAAGCACAGAGAGGTATGGTAAAGCATAGGGAAGCATTGTAAAGCACAGAGAGGTCTGGTAAAGCATAGGAAGCATTGTAAAGTACAGAGAGGTCTGGTAAAGCATAGGGAAGCATTGTAAAGCACAGAGAGGTGTGGTAAAGCATAGGGAAGCATTGTAAAGCACAGAGAGGTATGGTAAAGCATAGGGAAGCATTATAAAGCAGAGAGAGGTATGGTAAAGCATAGGGAAGCATTATAAAGCAGAGAGAGGTATGGTAAAGCATAGGGAAGCATTGTAAAGCACAGAGAGGTCTGGTAAAGCATAGGAAAGCATTGTAAAGCCCAGAGAGGTCTGGTAAAGCATAGGGAAGCATTGTAAAGCACAGAGAGGTGTGGTAAAGCATAGGGAAGCATTGTAAAGCACAGAGAGGTATGGTAAAGCATAGGGAAGCATTATAAAGCAGAGAGAGGTATGGTAAAGCATAGGGAAGCATTGTAAAGCACAGAGAGGTCTGGTAAAGCATAGGGAAGCATTGTAAAGCACAGAGAGGTGTGGTAAAGCATAGGCAAGCATTGTAAAGCACAGAGAGGTCTGGTAAAGCATAGGGGGTAATTATAATTGTGTATTGCCAAAGGCACAGGTGGGCAACTCTACTCCTAACGGGGCTGATTAAATCATAACCTGCTTTGAGGCAGAAGATTTATTGGCTTCAATTAAACAATTAATTACATGTTCTGAACAAAGACCTTATTGAAGTGCTCGAGTTGCCCATCCCCGATTTCTAAAAGTTCAGCGCGGTCGTGCTGCAGTGTCGTACCCCCCCCCTCCCCCCCATGCTTTTCACATTGGTATATTATGCATTTACCTTAGTTTACCATGTGTCGTTTTGTATATGCTTTACCAGACCTCTCTGTGCTTTACAATGCACCCCTATGCTTTACCAGACCTCTCTGTGCTTTACAATGCTTCCCTATGCTTTACAATGCTTCCCTATGCTTTACCAGACCTCTCTGTGCTTTACAATGCTTCCCTATGCTTTACCAGACCTCTCTGTGCTTTACATTGCTTCCCTATGCTTTACCAGACCTCTCTGTGCTTTACAATGCTTGCCTATGCTTTACCATACCTCTCTATGCTTTGCAATGCTTTCACTGTGCTTTATTACACTTTGCTGTGTTTTTACTTTTTATAATACAATAACAACAAAATCTCTAACTCTACAATGGATCTTCTTCTTCAGGTGAAAGTAGGACAGAGAGATTGATGTTCCAGTGCTGGCCTGTGCTTTACCATGCTTTACCATGCTTTCACTGTGCAACTCCCACCTCTGAGGTCTTGAAAGCTTGTTATTGTTTAGTTAGTCCAATAAAATTTCTCCTTCTCTTTGTCTGTCATCTCTGGACTGATACGGCTCCCATTTCATCGATCAACGACTGTGTAAACTGAAACGACAAAGGTGATGATGATGATGTCTTGACGTGTTTGTCCATTGACAGGGATGACCCGCAGACGCACCCTGCCTGGGAGGTCAAAGCTCAGCTGGACTCCACAGGGATGTTTCACTGGTGCCCGCCCGTCCCTCTGGAGAGCGTCACTCTGGTGGGTTTGTGTGTGTGTGTGAGTTTTTTTTGTTCTTTCTCTGATACTGGTTTGATCTGTGTGTGCGTGCGTGTGTTTCTCTGTGCTGCCTGTGTTTTTGTTAATGAAGCTGTCTCGTCTCTCTCTCGCTCTCTCCCCTGTAGAGTCGCAGTGCTGCTCGCTGTCTCCCCCTGCAGGATCACGTGCTGGTGTGTTTGTGTGCGTGCGTGTGTCTCTCTGTGCTGCCTGTGTTTTTGTTAATGAAGCTGTCTCGTCTCTCTCTCCCTCTCCCCTGTAGAGTCGCAGTGTTGCTCGCTGTCTCCCCCTGCAGGATCACGTGCTGGTGTGTTTGTGTGCGTGCGTGTGTCTCTCTGTGCTGCCTGTGTTTTTGTTAATGAAGCTGTCTCGTCTCTCTCTCCCTCTCCCCTGTAGAGTCGCAGTGCTGCTCGCTGTCTCCCCCTGCAGGATCACGTGCTGGTGTGCGTGTTCGGGGACGAGCACTCACCGCTGCTCGGGCTGCGCAATCTGGTGATGCCGCTGCGTGCCGGGAACCTGACCGGGACAGAGCTGCACACCGTGCTGCTGCTTGGCTCCCTGCAGTACCTCCAGCGCGAGTGGGAGCACATCCACTACTTCCCCAGGATTTACATCTTACCGGTGGGGAGCTCAGCTGCCATGACCCGGGCTTGGAACCAGGCTTAGGGGTCAATTCCTGTCTTTTTCCAATTCCCCCCAAAAATCGATTCCCAATTCCAATGCAATTCCCATTTATAATTCCTTTTTAAAACCAGTTTCCGGTTCCTGTTTCTCTTTTTTAATCAATTCCAGCACATCATCGATCAAAATTGCAATCGGCAGTGTTCTGTTACAATGAGCTTCTCGCGGTGGCAACAGATGACTTTAAATTGAAGTCGCTGTTTTTTTGTTTTTTTTAAATTGGCTTCAACTGAAAGCAGTTGAACAATCACAGCAATCATTAAATATGAATTCCAATTCTTTCGAAGGAATTGGAATTGAGAATTGAGAATTGATTTTAAAAAGGAATCGACCCCAACCTTGCTTGTAACTCACACTAGCCGTGCTGCTGCACCCAGTCCTGGGGTTCAGTGAAGTCTATTATTATTAATATTGAAATGATCAGGAGCCAGGAGTTTGAGCAGGGTTAGAAACTCACACTAGCCCTGCTGCTGCACCCAGTCCTGGGGTTCAGAGCTCCCCTCAATGTAGTCTATTATTATTAATATTGAAATGATCAGGAGCCAGGAGTTTGAGCAGGGTTAGAAACGCACACTAGCCCTGCTGCTGCTGCTGCTGCATCCAGTCCTGGGGTTCAGAACTCCCCTCAATGAAGTCTATTATTATTAATATTGAAATGATCAGGAGCCAGGAGTTTGAGCAGGGTTAGAAACTCACACTGGCTCTGCTGCTCCCAGTCCCAGTCCTATAAACTATAATGGTTGGTGGAATATTTTGATCTATTTAGTCCACTTTTTAATTTCTTTTAAAAATAGATCAAATATAAATAAAAAAATAAATAAATTCCAGGTAAATTGTATTTCTAAGATTAACTGTGATGTACAAACCCTCTATAGACCGTCTGAAGTTCTCCGGGTGAAATTTCACCAAACCCCTAAAGACGAGACTGTTTGAGGTCTTGAATGTGTTTTTTCCCTGGTTATTTATTTTGTGTATTATTATTATTATTATTATTATTATTATTATTATTATTATTATTATTAATAATTATTAGTCATTTAACAGACGCTTTTATCCACAGCGACTTACAGAGACTAGGGGGGTGAACTATGCATCACAACTGCTGCTGCAGAGTCACTTCCAATAGGACTTCGTTTGTTTTACGTCTCATCCGTATCAAGCCCTCCTGGTATCAATCCTTTTTCTTTAACCACTGGACCACCACGCCTCCTATGCTTGTTCTCGCTTCAGGGTTCCCCGCTGTGTCGGGCTGATCTGAGGGCCGCTCAAGTTAGCCAGTGCGCGTCCTGTCTGATCCTCTCCACTTGCTGTGACTCCAGCCTCGAACCCTCGCTCCAGGACAAGGAGTCCGTCCTGGCCAGCCTCAACATCCAATCCATGCAGTTTCCAGACAGCCGGCCGGACTCCAGCCTCGCAGGTGATTTACGTTCACTTTGCAGTCTTTTAAATCCTGCTTCTCCCAGCCAATCAAAAAAACATTTTTCAGTGCGTATCGCGTCGTCGCGTGACCGCTAACTATGTATTCGGATCCCTGCTTTTCTTTAATTGCGAGAGCCGAGAGCTGTTGGTGTAGAACTTTGGGGAGGGCAGTTGAGATTCAAAATTCAAATTCAAATTCAAAGTTCCAGAACTGCAGCCATAGGCTCAAATCCACAGGCCCCTCCCCTACATCATTGATTCAACTGTCCACTGCAGCCTTCTGAGCCGAGTTCTGCGTGTTATTTTTTAAAAGCATAGTTTGAACAAAAATGAACACCTAGTCCCAGTGTTCTGGGAAATATGAGACGCATATTCAGTTGCGCTGTGGCCCCAGCAATGGCGCTGTGGTCCCTGATACAGCCTCTAATGACTTGCCTGTCATGTCTCTGTGGGTGGGTGGGTGGGGGGGTCAGCTCCTCCGCTCAATAAGCGTTGACAGATTACGAGCGTATTAACGTAATTAACCTTGACGAGCTAATGTGAGCCTCGCTGCTGAAAATGTGGTAATGATATAATTAATAGATAATGAAGCCTTCTTCCTGTAATGACACTCAGCTGCCTGGCTGCCTACTGCAGTCGCAGAATGTTTTTTTTTTTTTCGTCTTACAATGTTTTACCAGCCTTTTGACTTTTTTTTCTGATTGAGAAGCGCTTTGAGATGGCTTTGCCATAAAGGCCTTGTATAAAGATAATCTGATAGAGGGATTGAAAAGGTAGAGCTGCAGGAGACAAGGAAGGAAGAAAGGAATGAAGTAATAAAGGAATAGTCACCTCTCCTCACCGCGCTACAGCGGACCAGACCGGTCAGGCGTCGAGCGAGCTCAGAGCGGACACCTGCAGGGCTGGCCTGTGTCCTCCAGAGACCGGTAGCTCGCTGGCATCCGCTCTCGAGTTCCTGGCTCGGTCGTGGGATCGCAGGACATGTTAGTGACTGTTTTTTGTTTTTTTGTTTTTTTCTTAGGGTCTCCTCACCCCGGAGCGGATGACACGAAGCCCCCCTTCCGGCAGAGTGGATTGAGAGTCCCGGTCGTCGCAGATCTGGGTAACACACCGGGCGAGACGCGGGGAGCTTTCCCTGCTACTCGCTGTTGTGCTGCAGTGACACCCTGTCACGAGAGAGCAGTGTCACTGTGTGTCTCTGTCTCTGTGTGTCTCTCTCTGTATCTGTGTCTACCTCTGTCTCTCTCTGTGTGCGAGTGTCTCTCTGTCTGTGGGTCTCTGTGTATCTCTGCATGTATGTGTGTCTTTCTCCCAGTGCACAGCTCCAGTGTAGAGTAGTGGTTAGGGCTCTGGACTCTTGACCGGAGGGTCGTGGGTTCAATCCCAGGTGGGGGACGCTGCTGCTGTACCCTTGAGCAAGGTACTTTACCTAGATTGCTCCAGTAAAAACCCAACTGTATAAATGGGTAATTGTATGTAAAAACAACGTGATATCTTGCAACAATTGTAAGTCTCCCTGGATAAGGGCGTCTGCTAAGAAATAAATAATAATAATATTATCTCTCTCTCTCTCCAGTGCACAGCTCCAATGTGCAGTATATGAGCAGTCTGGATTCTCTGGAGACGTCGTTCTCAGACCTGCACCTCACCCAGGCCTTCGCCAGTGGCTCCATCTTCTCTGTGGGGGTGCTGGACTCCCTCGTGTCCGCGGTGAGGACCCCCAGAACAGCCGATCGCCGACCTCCTTACTAGCGCTAGCAGCATTGCAACTGCTCCCCCTTCAAAGGATCCCTGACCACCTTTTAAAATCTTACCTCTCATTAGCTTTATTAACATTATCACTGGTCCTCCCTTCTTAAAGGAGCGCTGACCGTCTTTAAAATCCATTTTTTAAGATGCTTCGGTTAGTACGATTCCTTTTTTTTTTTTTTTTTAAATCGATTCTCAACTCCAATTCCCATTTCTCTTTTAATCAATTTCAACACATCATTGCTCAAAATTGCAATTCGTAGTACAGTAGTCTCCAGCCAAGAGAACACCTCAAAAAGCAAGCAAGCAAGTGTTCTCTAAGACAGTTTGAACCCGGGATTGATCTCTCTTCTCCGCAGACGTACTTCAACCGCCACGCCCCGGCGTTGATCCGCACACTGGTGACGGGCGGGGCCACGCCCTCTGTGGAGTCTCAGCTCGCCGAGGAGGACATGCTGCGAGGAGGCCCCAGCGACGTGACATCACCACACCTGCGCCATCACGCCAAGATGGCTCAGCTGCCACTGAGCAGGGGACCCCTGGCAAACCTCTCCGTGAGTCCACAGGGCTTTTAATCTGCTTCGGAGCTGGAAATAAGATATGAGAGAGGGAGGCTCTTATACTCTCTGAACAGCCTCCCTCTGCTCTGTGCTGGTGGAGCAGAGAAAGGGAGGCTCTTATACTCTCTGAACAGCCTCCCTCTGCTCTGTGCTGGTGGAGCAGAGGAAGAGAAAGGGAGGCTCTTATACTCTCTGAACAGCCTCCCTCTGCTCTGTGCTGGTGGAGCAGAGGAAGAGAAAGGGAGGCTCTTATACTCTCTGAACAGCCTCCCTCTGCTCTGTGCTGGAGGAGCAGAGAACGAGAAAGGGAGGCTCTTATACTCTCTGAACAGCCTCCCTCTGCTCTGTGCTGGTGGAGCAGAGAAAGGGAGGCTCTTAACCTCTCTGAACAGCCTCCCTCTGCTCTGTGCTGGTGGAGAAGAGAAAGAGAAAGGGAGGCTCTTATACTCTCTGAACAGCCTCCCTCTGCTCCGTGCTGGTGGAGCAGAAAAAGGGAGGCTCTTATACTCTCTGAACAGCCTCCCTCTGCTCTGTGCTGGTGGAGCAGAGAAAGAGAAAGAGAAAGGGAGGCTGTTGTACTCTCTGAACAGCCTCCCTCTGCTCTGTGCTGGTGGAGCAGAGGAAGAGAAAGTGAGGCTCTTGTACTCTCTGAACAGCCTCCCTCTGCTCTGTGCTGGTGGAGAAGAGAAAGAGAACGGAAGGCTCTTATACTCTCTAAACAGCCTCCCTCTGCTCTGTCTCAACCCTGTCGGTTTCTCGTTCCTCTTTCTCAGTGTGGAAACTTCCAGGAGCTGTTCTGTAAATCGCTGGATGCTTTTGGGATCCTGTGCCTGGGTCTGTACCGGCTGCTGGACGCCCCTAACCTGGCCCTGAGGAGGTACTGCGCTGCACTGCGACTCCCCTAACCCTGGTACTGCCATGCGCAGCGCGGCGCGGCGTGGAGAGAGATCACACTGATCACTGCCACCATCTCTGTCTCAACACCTCAAGCTTCCCGTTTCTCTGAGGAGTTTTGATGCTAATGAAACTCTTCTGTTTCTCCTTCTCTCCTTCACGTTCCTCTCTCAATATCCATCCATTCTCCCCCCTTCCCCCTCTCTCACTCTTTATCCCTCCCTTCTCTCCCCCTCTTTCCCTTCTCTCTCCCATCATTCTCTCTTCTCCCCCTCCCTCTCTCCTGCTCTCCCCTCCTCCCCCTCTCCCCTCCTCCCCCTCTCTCACTCTTTATCCCTCCCTTCTCTCCCCCTCTTTCCCTTCTCTCCCCCATCATTCTCTCTTCTTCCCCTCCCTCTCTCCTGCTCTCCCCTCCTCTTCTCTCACTCTTTATCCCTCCCTTCTCTCCCCATCATTCTCTTCTCCCTCTCTCCTGCTCTCCCCTCCTCTCTACACTCTCCCCTCCCCCCTCTCCTCCTCTCTATCTATCCCTCCCTTCTCTCCCCATCATTCTCTCTTCTCCCCCTCCCTCTCCTGCTCTCCCCTCCTCTGTACACTCTCCCCTACTCCCCCTCTCCTCTCTCACTCTATCCCTCCCTTCTCTCCCCCTTTCCCTTCTCTCCCCTCCTCTCTACACTCTCCCCTCCTCTCCCTCTCCTCCTCTCTCACTCTATCCCTCCCTTCTCTCCCCCTTTCCCTTCTCCCTCCTCCCCCTCTCTCTCAGGTATGTGATCACCAGCCCTCCCTGGGACTTCCCTCTGCAGCCCTTCGACCGGGTCTTCTGCCTCGTCCCGTTCAGCCAGAGCCACCTGCTGACAGGCAGGGTCCCCCAGCCCTCGAACCCGGGTCCCACTCCTGCCCCCGGCAATGGAAGACCCGTGTGAGGGAGAAGAAAGATCGGCCTTAACCCTTTCATGCATGAATTATTAAAAAATAGCTGGGGGAAAAAAAAGTTCGACACATAACAAATATATTTTTAATTGATTTTAAAAAAAAAATGCTATTGCTTTAGTTTTTTTTTTTTTTTAAATCTGTTTCTATATGAGGTCGTCTTGCATGAAAGGGTTAACCTCTCCTCCAGAAGCTGACCTCTCTGTACCAGGGGGCAGAACAGCAGTCCAGCAGAAACCCACTAGGCCCGACTCTTCCCCACTTTCTATTTAAACACACGAATGAACCAATAAATAAACCAGTCCTGTAGTGGATAACATCTGGGGCTCCGCTTGTGAGCGCACTGCTCATTTCATTTGTGTCATCTAAAAGAAAGCTAGCTGAATGATTGTTAGTTTTTATCTTCTTATGGATAAGAACATAAGAAAGTTTCCAAACGAGAGGAGGCCCCATTCAGCCCATCTTGCTCGTTTGGTTGTTAGTAGCTTATTGATCCCAGAATCTCATCAAGCAGCTTCTTGAAGGATCCCAGGGTGTTGGCTTCAACAACATTACTGGGGATAAGTGGATAAGTGGAGGGGGGAGGGGGGAGGAGAGTGGTTCTGTAGATTCATCTCCTGTCAAACTTTATATCCCAAACTATTACAGGAAGTGCAAATAATAATAATACTACTAGAATACAATATGAACTAGGATGCAGCCAGTTAGGATCACAGCAAGTTATATCTACAGTGACATGTTAGCAGTGCAATAGTGAACACGCACTTGGCTATTTTAATGATCAAAAGCATGGCGGTATTAAGACCCCGCTGTACCAAGGAAGCCCATCACTGCCTATTATCTATCTGTAACTGTAAACAATGCGCGACACTGCAGTTGGGCGCCACCATGGGTGCTCACCCTAGCCCCACGTTGATCCCCAGCATTTCCGACTTATGCAGGAAAATGCAGTTTCTTTTTTTTTTTTTGTTAACAATAATCTAAATATACTAACTTCTTAAGTTTCACTGAACATAATAACTTATTCATGTACTTTTAAAAACTTAAAGTTAAAAAGTAAAACAAAAAAGGGAATGTCCTTCAAACTGTTGAACTACTTTACAGATCATCAGCCATGAGCTCCTGATGTTCCTCCAGCTCTGTTACTGCAGGCACATTGTCCAGGTTCTGCACAGCACCCGCACGAAAAACAACAGCACATCTGCAGTGACGAAGACATCGGCCTTTCTGACACCCACAAAATGAATTTTGTTCCAGTGACAGCGGCTTAGGTGACTTTGGCATTCGTACTGGAGTAAGGATGCCACTGGTTACTCTTCTATCAAAGTCCAGTGGGTCTGGAAGTGCTGGATCATTCATGTGAGCACTTCTGCTCACATATATTTGGTGAAGAGCACACAATGCATGCAGATGAAAAGAATGATCGTTAGGAGGCAAGCCTCTAAGGTCCGCTCTGGCAGACACTGTTCCGAAAAGATGGGCTCTCAGGCTGTCTAGAGTGTGAAATTTCTCTCTGCCGTAGAGCCTTGTAAATCGTGCCTTTGCCTCTGATGTGACACTGTGTAACATTTTTTCACCTGCATGGCATGGTACCTCACCAGAGCTTGCAAGGACAGGAAATCATTGCAGGAAGCCAAAACAGGTTTTGCAACTTTTGTTTGTTTTTCCCCTTACCTGAAAGGATAACTGACTGTGTCACAGCCAGTAAAAACATCAGCACTAAGCAGAAGGCCTGTTAGAGCAGATTCCGAAATCTTACATTTAGAACTTAGTTGCTTGGAAATCAGAGGGGTTGGGAAATACCTCTCTTAATAATCCTCGTGTCTGCTTCCTCATGCTTTATACAGCTCAGACTTGGAAGAAATCTTGTTTTTACCTGGGTCTTTGTTCATGCCAAGAAAGGACAAGCTGGAGCTCAAAGGGAAGACTGAGCAGAAGTCCAGGACTCGCTCAGATAAGGTAGCAGGTTCCCTTGGTTTTTGGCATCAAATGGAACATATTCTTGTGCCGAAGAGACTCCTGATTTTGAACCCCGGAGAGCTCTTTCTTCCCCTTTAAGAGAGGAGGTTATGTCTACATCATAGAGGTCACCAACTATACAAATAGGATTGCAGCCTGCTGGTCTCTCGGATTATTTTGCACAGGTATTTTTGCTGCAAGTCTCTAAAAGTAGAGGCCTTCAGAGCTTCTCTGGGCAAAAACCATTGCATCAACGCTAGACACTGCTGATGATGGGCATTCTTGTAAAGCATCGTGTTCTCACAGAATATCAACGGCATTGTGAAGGTGGTATCAAAAAAATGATTTTGCAAAACCCAGAATTAGGATGTAACCTATATTTCAGTTAAATGTTTATTTAAAATTTAAATCCTTATGTTGCAAAACCCAGAATTAGGATTTAACTTAAATATTTATTTAAAAGTTAGAAGTTGTTTAAATATTTTCAGATTTATAAATTATATCTGAAAGTATGCATTATTCGCAAGATTTATAAATTGGTTAAATCTGGGAATAAAGGCAGGAAAAAATATTTGTGTTATTTTTTAAATTTGGCACCCCGTATGCTGCTGGCCTGCACAGACTTTACTAAACAACTGAATATATAACTTCATCTAGTTTGATTATACCATTTGAAAAAAAACAAAAAAAAAACATAATCCCACAGCAGTGACATCAAAAAGTGATAATTCCTCTAGAGGAAACTATTATTATTTATTTCTTAGCAGACGCCCTTATCCAGGGCGACTTACAATTGTTACAAGATATCACATTATTTTTACATACAATTACCCATTTATATAGTTGGGTTTTTACTGGAGCAATCTAGGTAAAGTACCTTGCTCAAGGGTACAGCAGCAGTGTCCCCCACCTGGGATTGAACCCACGACCCTCCGGTCAAGAGTCCAGAGCCCTAACCACTACTCCACACTGCTGCCAACTATACTTGAACTTTGACCCATTCGACTCCTTGAGACCATCGCTTTCAATTCACAAAATGTCTCGTTTTCAATCACTCGACAACACCCACAGTACAGAAATGTTCATTAATGAGCAACAAAATTAGAATATGTTAAAAAAAAATAATGCAAAGCTGGTACATTCGTATCTCAGAGAAACGGGAAATTAAAACAAGGTAAAGGCAATCATCCAAATAAAGCTGAAGCACTAACGGATAACGACACAGAACGTCTGTACAGCACTGAAACACGACGTTTAAAAAAACAAAAAAAAAAACTGTACTGCATCACAAGGGTATCCATGGATTATAAAAAGATAATAGATGAGCCTCTTCAGTGAGTTACAGGAAAATATGGAATTATTTTCCTGTAACTCACTGAAGCCCATCTATTATTCTGTATATAATAAGAGCCCAGATAGTCTGTCAGTGAATCATTACACATGTTTTAAGTGACATTAGGAATTTGTAAATGCACATTAAACCTGGCAGAACAGCCAACTGTACAACTGTGTTCTTTTGTTAATTTTTTATTTTTTTTTGGAAATCAATCATCCTTTTATGTTTGTGCAATTTTAAGGACTTTTGCAATCCATATTTTTGAGCAGACGTGTTACTTATTTCTCTCTGAGACCTGTACTTTACAAAACTAGACATTACAATTCTATTACTTTAAGGACTATTAAGTCCATTGTTAGAGCTCTTCTGCAGTGTTGGCTCCCGGACAGTGAGAGTTTAACCACAGGAGACGCTTGAGCAGTTTGTTTTGACGTGTGAGAAGCGGCACGGCTTTAACAAGACTTGTTTAGTTTACTGAGTCTTTAAAATCCTGGCATCTAACCAGCAACCTTTTAACACAGCTGTGTGTGTGAGAGAGTGTGTGTGTGTGTGTGTGTAAGTATGAGAGAGAGTGAGTGTGTGTGTGTGTGTGACTGTAAGAGAGTGTAAGAGAGTGTGTGTGAGAGAGTGTGTGTGTCTGTGAGAGTGTAAGAGTGTGTGTGAGAGTGTGTCTGTGTGAGTGTAAGAGAGTGTGTGAGCGTGTGTGTGTGTCTGTGTGTGTGTGTGTCTGTGTGAGAGTGTAAGATAGTGTGTGTGTGTCTGTGTGAGAGTGTAAGTGTGTCTGTGTGTGTGTGTGTCTGTGTGTGAGAGTGTAAGAGAGAGTGTGTGTGAGTGTGAGTGTGTCTGTGAGAGTGTAAGAGTGTGTCTGAGAGTGTGTGTCTGTGTGAGTGTGTCTGAGAGTGTGTGTGTCTGTGTGAAAGTGTAAGAGAGTGTGTCTGAGAGTGTGTGTGTCTGTGTCTGTGTGTGAGAGTGTGTGTGTCTGTGAGTGTGTGTGAGAGTGTGTGTCTGTGTGTGTGTGTGTGTCTGTGTGAGTGTGTGTGAGAGTGTAAGAGAGTGTTGTGTGTGTGAGTCTGTGTGAGAGTGTGTGTGTGTGAGAGTGTGTGTGTGTGTCTGTGTGTGTGAGAGTGTAAGAGAGTGTTGTGTGTGTGAGAGTGTGTGTGTGTGAGAGTGTAAGAGAGTGTTGTGTCTGTGTGTGTGTGAGAGAGTGTTGTGTGTGTGAGTCTGTGTGTGAGAGTGTGTGTGTGTGTCTGTGTGTGTTTCAGGGAGTGAATGATGGAACTTCTTGTTTTTTTCCTCCCCCTCTCTCTCTTGTTCCTTCTTTCTTTCTTTCCTTACTTCAATCCATCTTTTTTCTCTTCCTTTAAATTCAACATGGCATAAATACTGTGATCCATCAAGCGAATGCCACTCAGAAAGATGGATTACCTCCCTCACTCCCCCTCTCCCTCTCCCTTCAGCAGGGGGGGCTCATAGGAAGAGAGGGATTGAGAGAAATAGGAGAAGGAAGGGGGGGAGAGAGGGATGGACAATGAAAAGAGCGATAAAGCTTGCAGTCTCAAATCTCACAAGTGCGCAGCCACAGATACGATCGGCCAAGACAAAACATTACTATCAGCACAGAGGTGACTGGAGACTGGGCAAGAGGAGAGGAGGGGTGCAATGATCAAAGGACCCACCCCGCCATCCACCTCCCTCCCACCTCCCTCCCTCCCTCCCTCCCTCCCTCCTCAGACACGCCAGCAGAGCATGTTCAGTTTATGTTGACTCAGAAATGTCTTCATCTAGACAATGTGGGGAAGCTATAAAAAAGGCCAACAAGATGCATGGATATATTGTGAGAAGTGTTGAATTTAAATCAAGGGAAGTAATGCTAAAACTTTGCAATGCATTAATAAGACCTCACCTTGAAAATTGTGTTCAGTTCTGGTCATCTTGTTATAAAAAGGATAATGCTGCTCTAGAAAGAGTGCAAAGAAGAGCGACCAGAATTATTCTTGGTTTAAAAGGCATTTCGTATGCAGACAGGCTAAAAGAATTGAATCTGTTCAGTCTTGAACAAAGAAGACTACGCGGCGATCTGATTCAAGCATTCAAAATCCTAAGGTATAGACAATGTCGACTCAGGGGACTTTTTCGATATGAAAAAAGAAACCAGGGGTCACAATGGAGATTAGATAAAGGGGCATTCAGAACAGAAAATAGGAGGCACTTTTTTACACAGAGAATTGTGAGGGTCTGGAACCAACTCCCCAGTAATGTTGTTGAAGCTGACACCCTGGGATCCTTCAAGAAGCTGCTTGATGAGATTCTGGGATCAATAAGCTACTAACAACCAAACGAGCAAGATGGGCTGAATGGCCTCCTCTCGTCTGTAAACTTTCTTCTCATGTTCTTATTAATCTGCAGGTGATTACAGCGGCTCTCCTCTCCCTCTCCCTCTCCCTCTCCCTCTCCTCTCTGATGCAGTGCATGTTTCTATTACTGAATGATTACAGTGTCTCGTTTCTCAGGCCTGACATCTCTTCTTCTCTGCTGCGATGCTCGGGCCCTCGTGTCCCCTGAGTCCATTAGATATATTGAATCATGGTGCCAGTTTCAGTCAATAATTCTTTTGTTAAGAAGCAGCCCTATAAAACACAACGAACTCAGCAGTATGGAGCCGCTGTCAACACCACACTGAATACTCTGCATGCAGCTTCAAATTAAATCAATGACTGGGCTCAAGCTTAATGGCTGCGGTTATCATACATACAGACGTGCTCAAATTTGTTGGTACCCTTACAGCTCATTGAAATAATGCTTCATTCCTCCTGAAAAGTGATGAAATTAAAAGCTATTTTATCATGTATACTTGCATGCCTTTGGTATGTCATAGAATAAAGCAAAGAAGCTGTGAAAAGAGATGAATTATTGCTTATTCTACAAAGATATTCTAAAATGGCCTGGACACATTTGTTGGTACCCCTTAGAAAAGATAATAAATAATTGGATTATAGTGATATTTCAAACTAATTAGTTTCTTTAATTAGTATCACACATGTCTCCAATCTTGTAATCAGTCATTCAGCCTATTTAAATGGAGAAAAGTAGTCACTGTGCTGTTTGGTATCATTGTGTGCACCACACTGAACATGGACCAGAGAAAGCAAAGGAGAGAGTTGTCTGAGGAGATCAGAAAGAAAATAATAGACAAGCATGGTAAAGGTAAAGGCTACAAGACCATCTCCAAGCAGCTTGATGTTCCTGTGACAACAGTTGCAAATATTATTAAGAAGTTTAAGGTCCATGGAACTGTAGCCAACCTCCCTGGGCGCGGCCGCAAGAGGAAAATCGACCCCAGATTGAACAGAAGGATAGTGCGAATGGTAGAAAAAGAACCAAGGATAACTGCCAAAGAGATACAAGCTGAACTCCAAGGTGAAGGTACGTCAGTTTCTGATCGTACCATCCGTCGCTTTTTGAGCAAAAGTGGGCTCCATGGAAGAAGACCCAGGAGGACTCCACTTTTGAAAGAAAAACATAAAAAAGCCAGACTGGAATGTGCTAAAATGCATATTGACAAGCCACAATCCTTCTGGGAGAATGTCCTTTGGACAGATGAGTCAAAACTGGAGCTTTTTGGCAAGTCACATCAGCTCTATGTTCACAGACGAAAAAATGAAGCTTTCAAAGAAAAGAACACCATACCTACAGTGAAACATGGAGGAGGCTCGGTTATGTTTTGGGGCTGCTTTGCTGCGCCTGGCACAGGGTGCCTTGAATCTGTGCAGGGCACAATGAAATGTCAAGTCTATCAAGGCATTCTGGAGCGAAACGTACTGCCCAGTGTCAGAAAAGCTCTGTCTCAGTCGCAGGTCATGGGTCCTCCAACAGGATAATGACCCAAAACACACAGCTAAAAGCACCCAAGAATGGATAAGAACAAAACATTGGACTATTCTGAAGTGGCCTTCTATGAGTCCTGATCTGAATCCAATCGAACATCTATGGAAAGAGCTGAAACTTGCCGTCTGGAGAAGGCACCCATCAAACCTGAGACAGCTGGAGCAGTTTGCTCAGGAAGAGTGGGCCAAACTACCTGTTAACAGGTGCAGAAGTCTCATTGAGAGCTACAGAAAACGTTTGATTGCAGTGATTGCCTCTAAAGGTTGTGCAACAAAACATTAGGTTAGCGGTCCCATCATTTTTGTCCATGCCATTTTCATTTGTTTTCTTATTTACAATATTATGTTCAATAAAAAATCGAAAGCAAAGTCTGATTTCTATTAAATATGGAATAAACAATGGTGGATGCCAATTACTTTTGTTAGTTTCAAGTTATTTCAGAGAAAATTGTGCATTCTTCGTTTTTTGTGGAGGGGTACCAACAAATTTGAGCACGTCCGTACATATACATATATATATATACAGAGGCTGGCTTTGACAAGAGTCCCTTTTAATGTTTTAAACGATGGTATTGTTCTGATCAAATGAAAGATGCTCTGCAGGACAGGGCTGCTTTGCTGCCTCAGTGCTGCCCCTGTGTGGACAGACCACGGCACTGCATGCTTAAGGAATTATTATTATTATTATTACTTTTTTAAACAACTTAATCAAACTTTTTAACCAAACCGATACATTTAAACTGAAATACAAAATAAATAAAGATTTGTTTAAAATGTATATATTTTTTAAAATTTTATTTGTATTTTCCTTGTTACTTTCTAAACTACTGCCAAGCGAGCAATACTGCGCCACCGAGCCCCCCCCGACTGGAACCCAGGCCTCCAGAGGAAGCTGAAAGGCTGGTCTAGTGCATTAACATTAACCCACTAGCGCCACCTAGCCCCCCAGACTGGAACCCAGGCCTCCAGAGGAAGGTGAAAGGCTGGTCTAGTGCATTAACATTAACCCACTAGCGCCACCTAGCCCCCCAGACTGGAACCCAGGCCTCCAGAGGAAGGTGAAAGGCTGGTCTAGTGCATTAACATTAACCCGCTAGCGCCACCTAGCCCCCCCGACTGGAACCCAGGCCTCCAGAGGAAGGTGAAAGGCTGGTCTAGTGCATTAACATTAACCCTCTAGCGCCACCTAGCCCCCAGACTGAAACCCAGGCCTCCAGAGGAAGCTGAAAGGCTGGTCTAGTGCATTAACATTAACCCTCTAGCGCCACCTAGCCCCCAGACTGGAACCCAGGCCTCCAGAGGAAGCTGAAAGGCTGGTCTAGTGCATTAACATTAACCCACTAGCGCCACCTAGCCCCCCAGACTGGAACCCCAGAAGTGTTGAAAGGGTTAATTATTATTTTTTGTGTAAGATATATATATATATATATATATATATATATATATATATATATATATATATATATATATATATATATTAATTTCAGACATAATGCTAATAAACTAATAATAATAATAATAATAATAATAATAATAATAATAATAATAATAATAATAAATCACATACTTTAAATGGTTAAAAAAAATATTTACGGTACATGCCTGCAAGCATATCTATTTACACTACACACATATACAATTTACACGCATGCACGCACACACACACACACACGCTACACAGAGCGCCGCCACCAGGAAACATCAATTCTGTCTCATCGCCCGGGGAAACACGGCACAATTATGGTAATAAATAATAATAGGATTGAGTGGCTGACATTATGAGTGATGGGGCTTCTCAGGACTCATTTACATTGCTTTGTGCTGCAATCATCAGCCCTCTAATGTAATGCTAAGCAAATGAGCCTTGCTTGAATATTGTGCAATTTATCGCAAGTCAACTGGCACAGCCCGCGCACTCAATAAATCATGTTAAAACACATGCCCGGGCTGACAGCTAAATCAACAGCGAGTAATTGCTCTGAAATGTGTGGAAAGTGAGCTGGCAGGACAAGCAGGGAGAGGGAGGGAGAAAGAGAGAGAGAGCAGAGAAAGAAAATACTGACCTCAGGGTGACGCACAGGCAAAGTGATGGTCAAGCTTCGTTATAACAGACAGGTTTTATTATTAGTTATTTCTTAGCAGACGCCCTTATCCAGGGCAATTGTTACAAGATATCACATTATTTACATACAATTACATACTTTTTTTACACATTATTTTTACATACAATTACCATTTATACAGTTAGGTTTTTACTGGAGCAATCGAGGTAAAGTACCTTGCTCAAGGGTACAGCAGCAGTCGCCCCCACCTGGGATTGAACCCATGACCCTCCGGTCAAGAGTCCAGAGCCCTGACCACTACTCCACACTGCTGCCATATTTATTAGTTAGTTTGCTTGTTGGTTTATTCTTCGCTCACTGTTAACACGTGCCTTTACACAAGTTTAAATGTGTAGTTTTGCCATTATTCTGCATGTTACCATGGTCTGTTTTTAATATGCTTTACCATCCCTCTCTGTGCTTTACAATGCTTCCCTATGCTTTACCAGACCTCTCTGTGCTTTACAATGCTTCCCTATGCTTTACCAGACCTCTCTGTGCTTTACAATGCTTCCCTATGCTTTACCAGACCTATCTGTGCTTTACAATGCTTCCCTATGCTTTACCAGACCTCTCTGTGCTTTACAATGCTTCCCTATGCTTTACCATACCTCTCTGTGCTTCCCTATGCTTCCACATGCTTTCACTGTGCTGTATCACACTGTACTGTGCTTCTCCTATGGGACGCTTCTATAGGGGTTAGGTTGCCATGGTTTGTTTACCTGTCCATCACAGGCTGTTAGCAGGGACAGGCGCAGTGATTAATGAGTGGAGGGTCAGCGAGGGTCTGCTTTCCCAGCCCGATCTGCAGGGCTGCACAACACAGCTGGGAAAACATCTTTCAGGAGGCGGAGTCCCGTAAACAAGACTGCGGGCTGCCGTCCCGAGAGACCCGGGTTCCAGAGACCCTGTGCACCCGTTAAGCCTTTTAGAAACACTAGAAGAAACTTAATAAACTCAACGGCTAACGTTTCCACTGGAAGTCCTGTCCCATGGTTACACTCTGCATTTCCCAGAGTTTACCCTGGTTTGTCATGTTTTTAATCTGCTTCCCCATACCTCTCTGTGCTTTACAATGCTTCCCTATGCTTTACCAGACCTCTCTGTGCTTTACAATGCTTCCCTATGCTTTACCACACCTCTCTGTGCTTTACAATGCTTCCCTCTCTGTGCTTTACAATGCTTGCCTATGCTTTACCAAACCTCTCTGTGCTTTACAATGCTTCCCTATGCTTTACCAGACCTCTCTGTGCTTTACAATGCTCCCCTATGCTTTACCAGACCTCTCTGTGCTTTACAATGCTTCCCTATGCTTTACCAAACCTCTCTGTGCTTTACAATGCTTCCCTATGCTTTACCAAACCTCTCTGTGCTTTACAATGCTTCCCTATGCTTTACCAGACCTCTCTGTGCTTTACAATGCTTCCCTATGCTTTACCAGACCTCTCTGTGCTTTACAATGCTTCCCTATGCTTTACCAGACCTCTCTGTGCTTTACAATGCTTCCCTATGCTTTACCAGACCTCTCTGTGCTTTACAATGCTTCCCTATGCTTTACCATACCTCTCTGTGCTTTACAATGCTTCCCTATGCTTTACCAGACCTCTCTGTGCTTTACAATGCTTCCCTATGCTTTACCAGACCTCTCTGTGCTTTACAATGCTTCCCTATGCTTTACCATACCTCTCTGTGCTTTACAATGCTTCCCTATGCTTTACCAGACCTATCTGTGCTTTACAATGCTTCCCTATGCTTTACCATACCTCTCTGTGCTTTACAATGCTTCCCTATGCTTTACCAGACCTCTCTGTGCTTTACAATGCTTCCCTATGCTTTACCAGACCTCTCTGTGCTTTACAATGCTTCCCTATGCTTTACCAGACCTCTCTGTGCTTTACAATGCTTCCCTATGCTTTACCAGACTACTCTGTGCTTTACAATGCTTCCCTATGCTTTACCATGTGCAGAGTGCAGAGCTCTAGTGCATCATGCAGAGCTCTACTGCAGTGTGCAGAGTTGGGCTGCTCTGATTAATATTCCTCAGTGCAGAGTCGCTCCTTGGAGCTGCGCGTCGCTGTTTGTCCTGATTACTGCTGACAGCTGTAACCAGACAGAAACACACAGAGCAGCACTGCGACCCTGTGACACTGCACTGCACTGCACTGACCTCTGCCTCCATCCACCCATCCATACGCCCTTCTCTCAATGTCTTCTATCTCTCCCTCTTTCTATTCATCTCTCCAAAGAAGAGACCTCGCTCTCTCCCTTCTGTCTCCGTCCCTAACCATCTGTTCATACTTTCTCTCCATCTATCCATCCTCTCCTACCTCTTCTCTCCATCTTTTTCTTCATCTCCCTTCTCTCACTTTCTCTCTACCCTTTTCC